>NW_016825208.1:159161-228225 GCF_001698545.2 Rhinopithecus bieti | reverse complement strand
TTTTTTGAGACAGTTTCACTCTGTCACCCAGGCTGGAGTGCAATGGTGTGGTCTCAGCTCACTGCAACCTCCACCTCCCGGGCTCAAGCAATTCTCCTGCCTCAGCCTCCTGAGTAGCTGGGACTACATGCGTGTGCCACCACACCTGGCTAATTTTTGTATTTTTAGTAGAGACGGAGTTTCACTATATTGGCCAGGCTGGTCTCGAACTCCTGACCTTGTGATCCACCCACCTCGGCCTCCCAGAGTGCTGGGATTACAGGTGTGAGCCACCACACCTGGCCTAGGATTCCTTTAGTAACTGTCTAGTATGTGCTGGGAATTCTTTTGGGAACAGAGACAGCAGATTAACAGAAGTGAATGACGTAGTTCTTGCCCTCAAGGACAAGAAAACTAGCAATTACAGTGCAACATGCTAAGTGCTATTATAAAGGAATGCTTTGGGGAAAAGCCCAGAAAAGGGATCTCGTTCAGCCTGTGCAGATCCTGGAAGGCTTCCCAAGGGATGGGGTAACCGACCTGAGACTTACGACATATTTGTGGGGCACTTTGAGCTGCTGTCATACATGTGGTTTCTTTTGATCTTCACATCATGTCTGTGAGGTAGGAAAACCATCCTGTCTCAGAAATGCAAAGACTGAAGTTCAGAGAAGTTAAATAAATTGTCCCCAAACCTCCTTAATGGTAAGTGGCAGGGAGGGGTAGGGGCGCTGAGGGAGGTAAACTCAGGTTTCCTGGCTCCAGGATCACTCACTTTTTATCTCATTTGGGCTGAATCTCAAGTGATGAACTGCTCTGCACTGTCTTTATAAAAATCATTCATAGGTGTGAACACTTTTATCCTTCAGTCTTCTCTTCTTTAGGCTTGCAATGGCAGGCTCTCAGATCTTTCCTTCAATCTGTATTGGGTTTTGAACCAAGCAAGAAAAACCAGACACAGTCCCTATTCTTGAGGAGCCCTCAGTCTGAAAACAGGTCGCAGATACACAGAAAAAACATTCTTGTGTGTGCGATGGATGGTAGGGAACGTGTCATCAATTGTGACATTTATGGCATTTATTTGCCTTTACTAGTGAGTTCTGCTTTTTAAAATGTTTGCAACTTCTCAGGCCTCACCCTCAAAAAAATTTGAAAATTGAACACAAGCAGAGATGTTTTATTTTCAACTCAGGACCTCACCCAGAGTTTTTTAGGCAGCAGCCCTGAACCAAGCTGGCTTCGAGGTATTCGTGAGTTTCTATGCCCAGAAGACTTTTTCAGCTTCTACCTTCTACCCATGAAAGGAGGTGGCATGGACGATTCCTTTGATCATCCATCACATCTTTGCCGAGGACATATAAGCCTGTGCGTGGCTCTGAGGACACAGTGGAGAGCCATGTAAATAGCTTTTGCCTTCAAGGTGCCTGGCAGAAGTGAATGAATATTGCTGTCATGTACATGCAACTGTTGTGAAATGCTTTAATGTTCCACACCTTCTTTGGAGACCTTTAAGAAATTCATGGAGCTTTGAGCAGTGATATTTACCACCAACAATGTAATCCAATGGGGCAGCAAGCAAAATGAGCTACTATTAATGCACCATGGAGCAGAGGAATTTTCTCTTGCGCTGACACCACAACAGACCCATTCTTTCATTTGGATTAGTATTCACTACTTGTGCTTAGTTGCTTGCAGTGGATATCCAATTTGTGAAGTGAGCTGAGGTATAATGCAGTATTGTATACTGGAACACAGGGACTGCAAATGTTTTTAAAAAGCAGAAGTCACTAATAAAGTCAAATGCCATGAACGTCACAATTGATGAAAACTGGCCATTAGAAAAATCTAGATATGATAAAATTGTTAAATTGATGAGTATGAAGATTGGATTATAATATATATTCAGCACGCAAAAACAGAAAATGAGGGGAAATGCAGTGACAGTCAAAGCAACTATGGAAACAATATCCATGGCAACAAATGGCCTAGTCGGAAGAGAGGCCCCAGGACTGCCTGTGTCTTCCTGATGAAATGTCTGGTAAGCCCCCTAGTGGCAATGACTGGGTAGTGGCCCTCTGCGAGATGGGCGCCTCTCAGGAGATTGAGTGCCGCTTCCGAGGGCCTGGAGAAGTTGACTTGTGTTGCATCCCATGGGGTCACCCCCTCCTCCCCTTTCCTTGCACTCACTGGCATGAGATACAACATATATCCACAAACAACTGCCGTTTGTCATTGCATCTAAGGCTCCGTTGCTGGAAAACATACCACTATTTCATGGAAAACATACCATTATTTCATGCCTCACTAAGAGAAAAACACAGCGAATTAAACTATGACATGCCATTGATTGTAAGATGCATCCCTATTCGAGAGATGATAAATGTGAAAATAAATATAGGTCTTATAATCTATAAAATATAAATGATTTTCTACTGGGTGAGGTGGCTCACGCCTATAATCCCAGCACTTTGGGAGGCCGAGGCAAGTGGACTGCTTGAGCTCAGGAGTTGGATACCAGCCTGGGTAACATAGCGAGACCCTGTCTGTATTTATACACACACACACAAATGACTTTCAGTGATTCACTCAACATTTCCAGATGCTTGTTCCCTCACTTATAAACAACTATACCATTAATTAATTCACTCATTCTACTCACATTTATTAAGTGCAGATTATTGGACAAGCACACTGACGTCAACACTGAGGATACAGCAGTGAGCTGGTGTCCTGACTTTAGGGGGCTTTTGTTGCGGTGACTTGGTTTCTGATTATCTTTGTCACACTACATCTGTGAGTCAGTGATTCTGTGACCCTAAGTGAGTTTCAGAGTGAAAACAGACACCAGATAAGAAGCCAGAAAACCTGGGTTCGTCTTGTTCTTCCCCTTAATAGTTTATTTAATCTGTCTCAACCTTATTTTATCTATTTATTGTCTGTCATGGTTAAATTGAGAAACAGTTATATTTTTCTCATAGCAGAGTTCTTCAAACAATATGTGATGGCAATCAAAACAGCAAAGAAGCTGTGGAAACAGTGTCCATGGCAACCAATGGTCCCATCTTTTCTTTTCTTTTCTTTTCTTTTCTTTCTTTTCTTTTCTTTTCTTTTCTTTTCTTTCTTTTCTTTTCTTTTCTTTTCTTTTCTTTTCTTTTCTTCCTTCCTTCCTTCCTTCTTTCCTTCTTCCTTTCTTTCTTTCCTTCTTTCTTTCTTTCTTTTTTCTCAAGGTCTCTGAGTTTCAAGTGAAGGCTAAAAAAATTGTTTTAAGCTGTTTTAATTTGCTGGAATGCAGTGACATGATCATGGCTCACGGAAGCCTCAATCTCCCTGGCTCAAGTAATCTTCCCACCTCAGCCTCCCGAACAGCGGGGATCACAGGCACGCACCACCACGCCCTGCTATGTTTTATTTTTATTTTTTCAATAAAGATTAGGTCTCGCCATATTGCCCAGGCTGGCCTTGAACTCCTGGACTCAAGGTATCTTCCAGCCTCAGCCTCCCAAAGTGCTGGGATTACAGGCACGAGCCACAGCACATGGACCCCATCTTTCTTTCATGTCACTAGATCAAGAAAGCTCCAGAGTTTTTCTTGTTCCCTTCAGGTGTCAAGCAATATCATTTTATGTATATAAACATCTAATTCAGAATAATTTCAACTCTTTTTTCCTATTGTCCAGCATAAAGCCTCCCCCTCCCCAGTGGACAGACGGCAATGGGCTGGCATCTGACATTTGTCTGCAAACCTAATGGTAGGAGACAGGCTGGTTTTCTGCCCTGGGTGTGGGAGTGTAAGAAAGGAGGATGCACTGGAGACCTGTATCCCGGGTTTTCAGGGCAAGACTGTGTAAGTGTTTCCAGCAGACTAGGTGTGAGGCATGCTAGGAAGCGAGCTAATGTGGAGGGAGCTAATCCTGTCTGACGTGGCCACCTACAGGCATCAACAGGCCTCAGCAGAGAGAAGCTGAAGTGATTAATGCATTCCTAGGGGTTGTGGGAGGAATAAATTGTGGAAGGAAAGCCTCATTTGCAACTGCATGGCATTGGGGTGAGGAGTCTCTGAAGAAGCACCCAAGGAGGAGGAATCGCCTGTAAGCATGTGCCGGTCCCAAAGAATGCAAAGCTCTCTTGCAAACTGTGTCTGCTCCACACTCCAGACCACTCCTTCCCCCAACCCTTCCCCATTCTACTCAACCTTGGAGGGTTAGAAACCATTAAAGACAGGAGAAGAGGGACAGATGCATAAGGCTGAGGACCTGTTTCCCCATTTCTCATCTTCCCATCCTTGCAAAGTCCTTGCTGGAGGAAAGGAGACTTACCTTTGGAACTAGACGTTGAGTTTCTGAATTGACATTGTGTTTGGTAATATAAAATAACTATAGGACATAAGAGAGATCAGAACAGTCTTAGTACTGTCCATGTTTTCATCTTGGAATGGGGAAAACTGGCCCCTTAACTGAGCAAGTTAAGGACATCATAGACTGATCTGTAGATGTTCAGTGAAATCTGTAATTCAAGACTAAATAACTTATTGGCCAGGCATGGTGACTCAAGCCTATAATCCCAGCACTTTGGGAGGCCAAGGCAGGCAGATCACCGGAGGGCAGGAGTTTGAGACCAGCCTGGCCAAAACGGTGAAACCCCATCTCTATTAAAAAAACAAAAATTAGCCAGGCGTGGTGGTGTGCACCTGTAATCTCAGCTACTCAGGAGGCTGAGGCAAGAGAATCACTTGAACCCAGGAGACAGAGGTTACAGCAAGCCAAGATCATGCTGCTGCACTCCAGCCTGGGCTATAAAAGCAAGACTCCATCTCAAGAAAAATAATAATAATAATAATAACTTATTCTTGAGACACGTGTGATGCAAGATGAGTATTTGTTGCTAGGATCAGCTCAGTTAAGCTGTGCAGTAAGTCTGTGCTGTCCTATGTGGTAGCCATTAGCCACATGTAGCAACTGAGCACGTGAAATGTGGCTAGTCCAAATACAAATGTGCTTCTAAGTGCAAGACACACATGAGATTTCAAAGACTTAGTACAAAAACAGTAAAATGTCTCTCTAATAATTTTTATATTACTTGTCAAAATCATAATATTTTGGATATGCTGGGTTAAATAAAATTTATTATTAGAATTAATTTCACCTGTCGTTGTTTACCTTTTTGATGTGACTACTAGAACATTGTAAATTACACCGAGCTCACTTTACATTTCTGCTGGACATGTAGTCTCCCTCACAGGTCATAAGGCACTGAGGTCACAGGCCATAGGTTGGGACGTTTCTCCTTCAGAGAGTAGCTCATTCTCATTTTAAATCATCTTGAAGAAGACAGATCCTGGTAAGTAGGTGGGCCAAAAGCTGGATTGAGTGAGGAAACTTCTTCCTGTCTTTCAACCAGAACAAGGACAGAGTTGGGAGCTTGGATTTTGCATAGTGAAGGCATACTCAAGGGAGTCGCCCATCTTGGGGAGTTATGCTGGCCCCCAAAACTCAGAGCATGCTAAAGGTGAGGCAGAGAAGCCTTCCGTAGGAGGTGCACACAGGGAGGGGTGTGGGCCTCTGAAATTTGAAAGCGCCATGTCTCATTTCCAGTTTTAAGTGTATCTGGAATTCTCTTCTGTTCTCCCTAGATCTTTAGTGGAACCTGATTAAACATGAGGCTGAGGGCAGCTGCGGGGAGCTGAGGGTGGATTCTGTGCCCACTCTTGGCCGCCCCACTGGCCATGGCTTCCTCCCCAGCAGGCCTCGACAGCAGCCTCTGGAGTCTCTGGCTCAGCTTGCTGCAGGTCGCTGCTGTTCTCTTTGTGTCTCTTAGACTGTGACTTCAATGCAGTCATCTCATTTCTGGGAATCTATCCAATTCTCAATTGTGTAAAAAGCTTTATAAACAAAAAAAGTCCATTACAATTTACTATCTTAACAAAATATTGGAAGCAGCAGAAACATTTAACAGGAAAAACTATAAATTTTAGACTATGTACTTTGTGCCTCACTGGGGAGCCACTTAAGTGACTTTTATTAAAACTTATATTAACAAAGAAGACAATAGTGTCATAATAATTTATTTAAAAAGAATTAAAGGCCAGGCACAGTGGCTCATGCTGTAATCCCAGCACTTTGGGTGGCCGAGGCTGGCGGATCACTTGAGGTCATGGCAAAGCTCTGTCTCTACTAAAAATATAAAAATTAGCCAGGCGTGGTGGCAGGTGTCTGTAATTCCAGCTCCTTGACAGGCTGGGGCAGGAGAATCTCTTGAACCCAGGAGGCAGAGGTTGCCGTGAACAGAGATTACGCCACTTTACTCCATCTTGGGTGACAGAACAAGACTGTCTCAAAAATAAATAAATAAATAAATATAAGGCATTAAGGAACACACAATTATACATGCAATTGGTGACAATAAAATACAACCTCTCAAAAACAAACAAACAAACAAACAAAAAGACCCTAAACAACCACCACCACCTAGGTATAAAGAAAAGACTAGAAAAAAAAGTGTTTTAAAATGAAACCATAACTGTATTAGGGTTCTCCAGAGAAAGAGAACTAAAATCTCTCTCTCTGCCTCTCTCTCTCACATAGATGAGAAGACACGCTCAAAGGAGCTCATATAGGTGAGAGAGAGAGATTTAAAGGAATTGGCTCACACGATTGTGGAGACTGGCAAGTCCAAAATTTGCAGGGAAAACCGGCAAGTTTGGAGACGAAAGTTAATGTCACAGTTCAGGCCTAAAGGCAACCTGGAGGCAGAATTCCCTCTTCCTTGGAGGACATCAGGCCCACTCACATATGGGAGGGTAATCTGCTTTATTCAAAGTCCATCCATTTAAATGTTGATGTCATCTACAAAATACCTTAGTAGAAATATCTAGAATAATGTTTGACCAAATATTTGGGTACCACGGCTTAACCATACTGACACATAAAATTAACCTTTGGCTGGGCACAGTAGCTCATCCCTGTAATCTCAGCACTTTGGGAGGTTTACATGGGTGGATGGCTTGAGCCCAGGAGTTCAAGACCAGCCTGGAGAACACAGTGAGACTCTGTCCTTACAAAAAACAACGAGAAAAAATTAGCCAGGCATGATGGCGAGTGCCTGTGGTCCCTGCTACTTGGGAGGCTGAGGTGGGAGGATCGCTTGAGCCTGAGAAGTTGAGGCTGCAGTGAGCCGTGATTGTGCCACTGCACTCCAGCCCGAGTGACAGAGCAAGACCATGACTCAAAAAATTAATTAATTAAATTTAATAAATATTTTTAAAAATTAACTTTCACAATGATCTAAGGCTTACTACTTTAGGATTTGCTTTTGAAATACTTTTCTGTGTTTTCCAAAATACATATAATAATAAAGATGTACTTATGATGGAAAAGGCCTGTGTAAACACATTTTAAAACACAGCCTCCTTGGGGTAGCCCCAGAGTCCCCATGGCTCCTTCAACATCTTTCATAGCTCTCCTCACCTCTGCCTTCTACCATTATTATGCATGTCTGAATGTGTCTTCCTCTGCTAAACATCAAACAGAGTTTTAGGACTGGGTTTTAGAAAGTGAGAGAAGGAAGGCGTGGAGGCAGTGGGAGCCTGCCTGAGGGCATTAACGTCAGTTCTGGGCTATATGCTGGCTCCTCAGGACTGCCCTCCTAAGGGGCACAGACACGTGAGCAGAGGGAGCTCCTGTTCCAGTTTCTTCGCAAAATCAACTTGATAAAGTTTTCCTGTTTTGTTAAAATTGCCTAAAACTTTTTAGCAGTACTTCATTTGATTTTCTCTAATCGTTTTTGTCATTTCTTGGAGTTTTCATTTATTGCACATGCTTTAACATCCCAGTTTATGTCTTGCTTAATTTAATGTCCATGTAGTTGACCCTTGAACAACATGGATTTGAACTGCGTAGGTCCACTTACACATGGGTTATTTGCAGATCAAAAACACAGTAATGGTGACATGTGAAACCCATGCATACAAAGGCCCAACTTTACATGTATTTGGGATCCAAAGGGCTGACTGCTGGACTTGAATATGTGTGGGTTTTGGTATACACAGGAGTCTTGGAACCAATCCCCTTCGTATACCAAGGGACTACTGTATATCTGCTTTCTTTCTTTTTTTTTTTTTTTTTTTGAGACGGAGTCTTATTCCGTTGCCCAGTGCAGTGGCACAATCTCGGCTCACTGCAACCTCTGGCTCCCAGGTTCAAGTGATTCTCCTGCCTCAGATTCTGAAGTATCTGGGACTACAGTCACCTGCCACGCCCAGCTAATTTTTTGTATTTTTAGTAGAGACGGGGTTTCACCATGTCAGCCAGGTTGATCTCGAACTCCTGACCTCAAGTGATCCACCAGCCTTAGCCTCCCAAAGAGCTGGGATTACAGTTGTGAACCACTGTGCCCAGTCTCATTACCATTTTTTGAGAACTCATTTGGGCGGGCAACAGGTATACATCGTCTCATGAAAACGGAGTCACTCAGCCTGTGCTCCCACCTGGACAGAACACCACACGGCCTCTGCTTAGAGATGCTCCACAGAAGCCAGCGTGAAAGCACCAGAGCCAGGCATCCTTTAGAAAACCATTTTGGGATTGCTCCAGCTCATGAACCAGCAGTTAACTGAGTCACCAGCCATATCATAAGGCATGACTACAACTACGCAGGCCTGGTCCCTAAACTCATGTTACAGCAAAATATAACTCATTTTTATTTCAGAAAAAAAAAAAAAGCTAGATGTGATGCACATGCCTGTAGTCCCGGCTACTTGGGGGGCTCAGTCAGAGGGTCACTTGAGCCCAGGGGTTCAAGGTCACAGTCAGCTGATGGCACCACTGCACCCAGCCTGGGCAACAGAGGGAGACCATCTCTAAATAAAATAAGACAAAAACAACAACAACAAAAAAGAAGAAAATATACCAAAATGTTAGCAATGTCTCTATCTTTATTTATTGGGGTTAGAAATTACTTTTGTTTTCTTATATTATGTATATTTTATTTCAGACCCGATAATTTTTTTTTTTTTTTTTCCTTTTTGAGGCAGGATCTCGCCCTGTTGCCCAAGCTGGAGGGCAGTGGTGCGATCTCGGCTCATTACAACCTCAACCTCCCAGGCTCAAGCGATCCTCCCACCTCAGCTCCCTGAGTAGCTGGGGCTACAAGAACACACCACCATGCCTGGCTAATTTTGTTCACTTTTTGTAGAGATGGGGGTCTCACTATGTTGTCCAGGCTGGTTGCAAACTCCTGGACTCAAGTCTTCCCACCTCAACCTCCCAAAATGCTGGGATTACAGGCTTGAGCCACCATGTCCAGCCAATGTTATTTATTTATTTATTTATTTATTTATTTATTTATTTATTTATTTTTGAGACAGGGTCTCATCCTGTTGCCGACTAGAGTGCAGTTGTGCAATCACGGCTTACTGCAGCCTCAACTTCCCTGGGTTGAGGTAATCCTCCTACCTTAGCCTCCCAAGCAGCTGGGACTACAGGTGTGAGCCACCACACCTGGCTAATTTTTGTATTTTTTGTAGAGACAGAAGTCTTACTATGTTGCTCAGGCTGGTCCTGAACTCCTGGACTCAAGTTATCCTCCCACCTTGGCCTCCCAAAGTGATGGTATTATAGATGTGAGCCACCATGTTCAGTTTTATTTTTAACATAAAGAGAAAATTATTGAGCAAAAGAGTCTCTCTACAGTTCTTAAGATTGTTGTCAGAACTGCCTCATACTCTTTCTGCAGTCTGTGCTTTGAGCAGCAATATAAAAATGCAGTATTTTATGAGCATCAATAGCAGGGAATGTAAATTAGCCTATTTTTTTTTTTTGCTCTGCTTTGCTTCTGATCATTAGAGGCCAGCAAAAATAGAATGAGAACTGCAAACTCCCTTTTGTTGTTCCGAGAAGATCTCTCCATAGCATGGCACATCAGTCAGATTTCGGAGCTGTCTCATCTACATCTCCATAAGAAAGGATCTTATTGGAAATACATTGAGGCATACACTGAAGCAGAGGCCCCAGTGCCACCTGGGCAGAGGCAAGCCAGAGAAAACGGAGGGAAATGAAAAGAAAGACTTCCTGGTATTCACTTCTACATACTGCCAGCTAAGCTGTGCTGGGTACCTAGAGCCCACCACATCTACGCCACAAATTCAACTGGGCCTTCAGGCTTTTTTTTTTTTTTTTCTTTTTTTTTAATTCAAGTTTCGCTCTTGTTGCCCAGGCTGGAGTGCAGTGGCACAATCTCAGCTCACCACAACCTCCGCCTCCCGGGTTCAAGTGATTCTCCTGCCTCAACCTTCCTGAGTAGCTGGGATTACAGGCATGTACCACCATGCCTGGCTAACTTTTTGTTTTTGTTTTGTTTTGTTTTGTTTTGTTTTAGTAGAGACAGGGTTTCTCCATGTTGGTCAGGCTGGTCTCGAACTCCCAACCTCAGGTGATCCGCCCACTTTGGCCTCCCAAAGTGCTGGGATTACAGGCGTGAGCCACCGCGCCTGGCCGGGCCTTCAGGCTTTATGTGGCTGATTGAACACAACCATCTCTGCTTCCAGCAGAAATCCCACCAAAATGTGATAAAGGGGTTTTAAAAGGCAAGAACTGACAAGAACAAAAGAGAGGGAGAGAGAGAGGGAGAGAGAGAGAGAGAGAGGGAGAGAGACAGAGAGGGGGAGAGGGAGAAACTGACTACACAATCTAAATAAATAGAGAATAAATCAAGATATGGGTAACAAATAGACAAATGTCTTAGCAAATAAGATAAATTTAAAGGTAAAATGTCTGTGGGAGAATCTCAGAAGTAGGCTGATTTCACATAGCAGAACCCCAGGAAGGAATGGAGAGACCAAGTATCCCAAAACTGAGTGTGCAAGAGGGCCTGGAACCAGAGGTTGATGGTCTGTGTAAGAAGCCATTAGAACCCTAGATCTCCTAATTCAACGCGCATGGCAGAGTGACCCCCTGTATTCCACCCTAATGAATGGTTTGCTCACTGGAGGCGTTGAACCATGCCGCGTCCTGGGAACCACAATGAAAATCATTTGAGGCTGTGCACAGTAGCTCATGCTTATAATCCCAGCGCTTTGGGAGGCCAATTCAGGAGGATCACTTGAGTCCAGGAATTCAAGACCAGCCTAGGCAACATAGCAAGATGCCAGCTCTACCAGAAAAAAAAAAAAAATATACACATATATATGGCCTATGGTCTTCTGGCTTTATGTGGCCAGAAGAAAAGAAAACGAAATAAAATAATGAAGAAATAATAATAGAAAATAAGTAATAATAAAAGAAATAACAAAATAAAAGAAGCAATAAAGGAAAGAAACAGTCATTTAAGATTATGTAAAAGCCTGCATATGGAACAGTAAGGCTTCCTGGTCCCCTCCACGAAGCTGGTTCTGAGAACTCCAGCAGCCAGACTTGCCCCAGGCCGATGAATAGAGTAACCTTCTCTGGAGAGACTGACCAGACAAGGAAAAACACCTAGGACCACAGGGGTAAGGGGTTCAGGCAGACACTAAGCTACTGTCACTTGACTTCAAAACCCTCTTCCACTCTCTCCTTTCCAGCTGGTTCCCCCTTAGGTGTTGAGGGAGGTTTCAGCACTGGAGGAAGAAGGGACCCCCTTCCCTTGTTGGCTTCCCAATCCTGCGGGCATCACCACAGCCAAGGATCTTCAGCCCTGCAGCAACAGCTGGTCCAGCAGCAGTAGCAGGTCCCAAACTGCGGTTCTTCCCTACTCTCAGCAAGGGCCTCTTCCCACAGCCTCAGTGATACCGGCTCACTGGCCAGGCTCCTCCTTAGGGAACTGAGTTCTAACTCCGTGGGGCCATCCTCCCAGACTCTCCCGTTGAATAATCCTGACCTCTTCCCTCAGTTCCCTAAGCCTGAGGGAGAGGCAGTTGCCCCATTCCTGATTCCCACGCATTCTACCTCTGTGGTATCTCAGTGCCCTTTTTGTCTTTTTAGATCTTAATATGTGGTTAACAATCCTTTATACAAAATTACCTCTGTCTGGGCACGGAGGCTCATGCCTGTAATGCCAGCACTTTGGGAGGCCGAGGCAGGTGGATCTCCTGAGGTCAGGAGTTTGAGACCAGCCTGGCCAACATGGTGAAATGCTGACTCTACTAAAAATACAAAACTTAGCTGGGTGTGGTGGCAGGTGCCTGTAATCCCAGCTACTTGGGAGGTTGAGGCAGGAGAATCATTTGAACCTGGGAGACCGAGATTGCAGTGAGCCGAGATCGCCCCACTGCACTCCAGCCTGGGCAACAGAGTGAAACTCCTTTTCAAATATAAAATAAAACAAAACAAAACAAAACAAAATTACCTCTGTTTAAATATTTGGATTTTTTTTTCTTTCACCTGACTGGACCCTAATGCAAGGGTCTTCCGGACAAACAGTTCAGCCCAGTTGCACTATGGCGAAGCCCACTGAAACCTCCCCCCACCCCACCACACACACCTGGAGTTTCCAAACAGCTTAAGATGTAAGTAAGCCAAGGATTACTGTATCATTCACAAAGCCCAAGCCCCAATCTGAGCAGAGAAAGTCTATTATTAGAAAGAATTATTGACTGTAATGGAGAGTAGCTAAAAAGACGTGCAGAGAATTCCAAAGAATGCTATAGGGCGAGGGCGAGTACCAAAAGAAGGACACACGTGAAAGCATCCCCACCCCAAAGCTGGATTCAGAACTCGCGGCAGAAAGTGTGCATGTGCCCACCGGGTGCTAGATTATTTCCCTGGGATGCCCAGGCCAAAGGCTATGCACTGTCGTGAGCAAGCGGGAAACTGGGGGGGTTGCCGCATCGGGAGCCCACTCACTGCATGCAAGGCCTGGGGCATGCAGCGTCCGCGTCAGGGCGAGCTCGCTGGGGGAACGCATGCTGTCAGCACGCAGCTGGGGCAGAGGCCACCGGATGTTGCCACCTGGCCATTGATGGGCCCTGCCGCAGGAGCAACAAGAATCACAAACCGTAGCTCCCGGAACCAGAGAGAGAAGAAATGCTTTCCTCCGGCAGTGTCCCTCCGGCGCCCTCTACTGAGAATACTTAATATTGTGCTGGCTGCGAAGGAGAACCGCCTAAGTCATTAATACAGAGCAGTTAAGAGGATGCATTTACGGTTGAGAGTCAATACATTGATAAGAACCTAGTCATTATGGGATGAAAACCACTGACATGAAAGACATGTATTGAAAACACAAGAATTAAGGAATAGAAAGCCAGGTGCGGTGGCTCACGCCTGTAATCTCAATGCCTTCAGAAGCCAAGCTGGGCGGATCGCTGGAGCCCAAGAGTTCAAGAAGAGCCTGAGCAACGAGGCGAGATTCTGTGTCTACAAACAAATACAAAAATTAGCCAGGCGCGGTGGCGTGCACCTGTAGTCTCTGCTGCTCAGGAGGCTGAGATAGGAGGATCACTTGAGTCCGGGAGGTTGAGGTTTCATTGAGCTGTGATTAAGCCACTGCCCTCGATCACAACAGAGAGACCCTGTCAGAAAAAAAAGGGAGAGGAAATTTAGAGAATACAAAGAGCCAAATAATAAAATCCCCTGCAATTAATATTTTCATAAATGTAAGAGACAATATTTTCTCCATGGTAAAAGAACACATTGTTAAATTAAAAAATTAAAATTGAAGAAATCTTCTAAAAAGAAGCAAAGGATAAAGAAATGTAGATGGGGCTGGACACAGTAGCTCAGGCCTGCAATTCCAGCACTTTGGGATGCCGAAGTGGGTTGATCACTTGAGATTAGGGAGTTGGAGACCAGCCTGGCCAACATAGTGAAACCCCATCTCTACTAAAAATACAAAAATTAGCCAGGCGCGGTGGCGTGCGCCTGTAATCCCAGCTATTTGGGAGGCTAAGGCAGGAGAATCGCTTGAACCCAGGAGAGGTGGAGGTTGGAGTGAGCTGAGATAGCGCCACTACACTCCAACCTGGGTGACACTGTCTCAAAAGAAAAAAAAAGGAAAAGAAATGCAGATGGTATAGAAAATACATGAAAATTAGATAATCTGGATGAATAGGAGGATTTCCAGAAAGAATAGACAGAGGGAACAGAAGGGATGAAATTATCAAAGAAATAATTCAAGAATTTTTCTCAGAACTGAGAGATATGATTCCAAAGTGAGACAGACATAGATGTGAAGTGTCTAACAGAAGTGTCTAACAAAAGGAATGAAATCCAAGGCATAGTATCATAATTTTGAAAATACTGAGCCCAGGCTGGAGTGTAGTGATACAATCATGGCTCACTGCAGCCTTGAACTCCTGGGCTCAAGGGATCGTCCCTTCTCAGCCTCCTGAAAACTACAGACGTGCACCACCATGCCCAGCTAATTTTTAAATTTTGTTTTATGTTTTGTAGAGACAAAATCTCACTACGGTGCCCAGGCTGATCTCGAACTCCTGGGCTCAAGTAGTCCTCCCACTTTGGCTTCCCAAAGTGCTGCTATTACAGGTGTGCACAATAACACTTAGCTGAGGGCTTTTCAGCAGTAGCTCTGGAAGCTGGAAGATAGTGGAGCAGTACTTTCCTAATTTAGGTGTAAATTTTACAACTTGGAATTTTATTTTCAGTAAAACTGTTAATCAGATGTAATAATAATATAAAAGACATTTTCAGACAAAATTTCAAAAATTACCCTCCCTTGCCCCTTACCTTAGGAAGTTCCATCAAAGTAAGGGAATAGATCAAGAGAGATAAAGATGTGGGATCCTCCAAAGAGCAAAGAGAATGAAAATCACAGGAGGATGCTGAAGAGACACCCTAGGAGGTTGCTGTGTGGGAGAAGTGGGGATCCACAGGTCCAGATCAAAATGGTTTGGAGGCCGGGCACAGTGGCTCATGCTTGAATCCCAGCACTTTGCGAAGCCAAGGTGAGTGGGTCACTTGAGGCTAGGAGTTTGAGACCAGCCCGGCCAACATGGTGAAACCCCGTCTGTACCAAAAACACACAAAAGAATTAGCTGGGCCTGGTGGCATACACCTGTAATTCCAACTACTCAAGAGGCTGAGGCAGAGAATTGCTTGAACCCAGAAGGCAGAGGCTGCAATGAGTCAAGATTGCACCATTGCACTTCTGCCTGGGTGACAGTGGATCTCAAAAAAAAAAAAAAAAAAAAAAAAAAAGACTTGGGGCCAAAACCTCAGGAATTAAGAAAATTCCTTTACCTGGTTACAGAAAGATATTACCAAGAAAAAGAGGGAATTGATTAATTGTAATACATTAGACTGCAGAGAAAAAAATAGACTTCTGTAGAATTTGCTGACAGATTTGTGATAAATTCATAGACAAATGATCAAAAGAAAACCTAGTAGATCTGTACAGTTCTGGATATCATTCCATAAAGCCCAGCTTAGAACCTGCGCCCTCAGCCTTTCTAAAGATTTCAAAAGCTCTTAATACCCTTTGTAAAATGTCTTCCTGTTAATTTACCTAGCATAATCTCTGGTTCCTGCACTGAACCCTGACAGATATAACTTCCTATTAAGAAACAGGAAGAAGAAAACTAATTGAGCATCGAAATGCTTTTACTTCTAGGAACAGAGAATTAGGGATTGGTACCGGACTATAGTTTTTGTTATGTCTTCTAGAACTATTTGACTTTTTAAATTACTTATCTGCATAAATTTGATAAAAATTTTAAATAGTTAAATAAAAACTCATTTAGGAGATAATATATTAGAATACTAAGATGTGTACTGAGTTTAAAAAACAAAGAGGCCAGGCGTGGTGGCTCACACCTGTAATCCCAGGATTTTGGGAGGCCGAGGCAGGCAGATCACCTAAGGTCAGGAGTTTGAGACCAGCTTGGTCAATATGGTGAAATCCCACCTCTACTAAAAATACAAAAATCAGCCGGGCGTGGTGGCGGGCACCTGTAGTCCCAGCTACTTGGGAGGCTGAGACAGGAGAATTGTTTGAACCTGGGAGATGGAGGTTGCAGTGACCAGAGATTGTGCCACTGCACTCCAGCCTGGGTGACAGAGTGAGACTCTGTCTCAAAAAAAAAACAAACAACAACAACAAAAACAAACAAACAAACAAAAAACAAAGAACTCCACCATCCATGCAGACTGCCTTTTCTCTTTAAAAGTGGCATCTGAGGCCAGGTGCGGTGGCTTATGCCTGTAATCCCAGCATTTTGGGAGGCAGAGACGGGTAGATCACCTGAGGTCAGGAGTTTCAGACCAGCCTGACCAACATGGTGAAACCTCGTCTCTACTAAAAATACAAAAAAAATTAGCTGGGGATGGTGGCAGGTGCCTGGGCAACAGAGTGAGACTCCGTCTAAAAAAAAAGTGGCTTCTGACACAGAGAATATTAGCATGGCCCCTGCTCAAGGATGACACACACATTTGTGAAGGGTTCCATTAAAAAAAAAAAAAAAGTCTGGGCGAGATGGCTCAGTCCTGTAATCCCAGCACTTTGGGAGGCCGAGGCAGGAGGATCACTTGAGGTCAGGGGTTCAAGTCCAGCCTGGCCAACATGGCAAAACCCCGTCTCTACATAGCACAGAAAAATTAGCTGGGCATGGCAGTGCATGCCTATAATCCCAGCCCCAGCTACTCCGGAGGCTGAGGCAGCAGAATTGCTTGAACTCAGGAGATGGAGGTTGCAGTGAGCTTAGATCATGCCATTGCACTCCAGCCTGGGCAATAAGAGCAACACTCCATCTCAAAAAAAAAAAAAAAAAAAGGCATCTGAATATATACAATTACAATGTCAATAAAAATAGATAAATGAATAAATACACTTAATCTATTTTTTTAATGGCATCTGGACATTCCTACATTGTGGAAAATTTACAAATATATAGTGGGGATACCTCTCATAAATGTATAATCCTCTCAGTTTTTCCTTCCAATGCATTGCAGATTGTCTTTATTTAGCCCTTTTCCCGGGATCCTGAGACTGAGAACAGTGCAAGTTATGCTTTTTTTTGTAAACACAGCACCTCACAATTCTAGAAGACAACCATGTAAACTTCAGGGCCCTACGTCGATCACCATTCCATCTGCTCTTCTCTGCTCTGATTCTTCCTATCCCTGCAGAAACCCAAGGCCTCCTTAGCCAATGGAGCTGCTGTGGTTGCAAATAACCTTGTGCCCCTGGGAACCTGTGAGATGCAATATGTCATCAGTCTTTCTCAATCTTGGCCTGAGTCCAAGAGAAAGGCAGCTGCTCTGAGGTTCAAGACTCTCCGGTGACTCAGCTCTCTAATTCCCAGTACTCTGTGCACAGGCCTTCCTCAATTCCATCTCCTAGACTATGCCAGATGCAGGTCGAGTCCTCAACAATGAGATAACCAAGATGCAAAATCCTGAAATCCTTCATTAAGCACCTACCAGCTGCAGTGGCCTTGCTGGGGCCCTGAGGGAGATGTGTGTGGCAGACTGCAGGCCAAGTCCTTTTTTAAGGCTGGTGTCATGAGAATTACTCAACGCCTCCTGCTGCTGGGGAAAGACACCTCACCCCTTTTGTGGAAGCCCAAGGGGAAGGACTCATGGGACAGGGCAGGCTGCCCTGCGTCTTGTCTAGGCAGAGTCACTGCAATCACACATGCTCACTAATCCAGTTCACTAAGGTAGGAAGCCACAGTAAAGTTTGGAGCCAAAACTGTATGAATAAAGAGAGTTCCTTTATCTGGAATGGCCTCAATTTTTGAATAAGGAGTTTTTTGTTGCTGTTGTTGTTTTGTTTTGTTTTGTTGTTCTTTTGTTTGTTTTTGAGACAGAGTTTCTCTCTTGTTGCCCAGGCTGGAGTGAAGTGGGGAGATCTTGGCTCACTGCAACCTCCGCCTCCCAGGTTCAAGTGATTCTCCTGCCTCAGCCTCTGAAGTAGCTGGGATTACAGGCGTCTGCCACCACACCTGGCTAATTTTTGTACTTTTAGTAGAGATGGAGTTTCGCCATGATGGTCAGGCTGGTCTTGAACTCCCGCCCTCAGGTGATCCGACCGCCTTGGCCTCCCAAAACGCTGGGATTAAAGATGTGAGCCACCAAGCCCATCCATAAGGACATATTTTTTAATGACCTGCTCTTTTTTTCTCCTCTTTTTTTTTTCTTCTTCTCTTTTTGTTTTCAAATAATTAAAGATGCATGAAAAGTTGCAAAATTAGTATAGAGATGTCCTGTGCACTCTTCATGCAGCTCCCCAATGGTAAGCTCTTACACACTATAGTACATTATCAGAACAAGCAATTGATGCGTATTTTCTCAATGCATTGCGGTAGGTGGATTTGATACTTGAGACCCTCATCAATCTCTGCATATCATGACTAACAATAGAGGCTCATCGTTTTCAAAGGACTGCCCTGTGAAGGAACTGGATGGAATTTTGTTTGCAAAGGGCTGAGAATCACTGCAGAGGCAATAAATGGAAATGTTCCTGCAGACTGTCACTATAGAGAGCAGGGCTGATGGATGTCAAAGGATATCTGGAGACATAAGCCCTCAGCAGGGAGGAGAGCCAAAAGGCCATTGTGGTTGGTTATTGGAGAAGTTATTTGGATAGCTTTTAATTAGAGACATCTCTTGCATGAATAGATTTCCTAATGAAATCAGATTTTGATTGTAGAAAACATCATTAAAATATAGGAAACATCAGTATATTCTAGGACCTGAGAGTAAAGAATGAAATCCCTTTTAGAGAGATACACTATTCTCTTTTAGGAAGATGGGCATAGAAGTGCAGGAAGTCAACTAGATGTGTCAAAATATAAATTTTTGGCTGCTTGCAACAGAGACACAAATGCCACTAGCTTAAATTAGGTAGAAAAAGTTTTCCCACCCTTGGATCCAAGCACATGAGGACCCTGCCTGGGCTCCATGATTTAGAGGGACCTGCTCTATCATTCCCCCATCTTATAGGACAAAAAGTCTGAGAAGCCAAAGGGATAGGCCTACCCATGAAGCTTGCATCTCTTCTACAAGTACTACAGTCTAGGTACTGGGAACCCATGAATTCCTGGCACAAATGGCCCCCACGCCTGCTTCCAGGCTTGCATGGGCCTCCTCCTGGGGCCCATCCTCCCGTGGGTATGCCCTGCTGCTGTTGTGCGTGCTCTGAGGCCCCAAAGGGTGGCTGTTTTCAGAGAAGGATATGGGTCTGGAGGTTTCAGGGGACTTGAATTTTCAGGAAAGAAAGTAGGGCAGATGCAGGCAGAGGACCCAGAGCTAGCTTTCCTCACTCAGCCACATTCTGCCATGGGACCTAGGGGAGTCTCAGAATTCTGAATTCCAGCCTGGCTGTCTTCGCTTGGATTCCCAGAAAACAGATTCTAAGATAGATTTGTCTGCAGAAGGTTTATTGGGGAACAATCTTGGGATAAACATCTTTAAAGGCTGAGAGAAACGGGACAGGGAAAGAGAGAAGTTGAACTGTAATGAAGCCGTAAAGAGGACTGAGCTGATCTCATGGGTTGCGGAGGCCTCTGGCATTGGGCTAGTCCTTTAAAATTGGCCAAACTAGAGGCAAGATAACCAGGACTTTGTATGTTCTTATCTGCCAGTCACTGGGTGTGGCTGCCCCAGGGAGGGGAGGCGTAACCTTGGGCAAGGCAGCTCTTTTCAGCCGAGAGGGCACTGTCACAACCAACACTCCGGGCAGCTGGGGAATGAGTGACAATAGTGAAGGTAGGATTTGGGTGGCACACAACAGTATCTGCTACACTAGCCTTCAAGATCAGGATGAAGGTATATTTATCAGGACAAAAGCTGAACATGGTTTATTCAATAATTTATTTGTTTGACTTATAACAGTAAACCATCTCTAGCACACATTTCCCTTCTTGATATCAGACAGCTGCTCTGAGGGATACCCAAGACCCACATTCAGGAAGTAAAATAGACACCAGCCTGGACTGCTGAATAGATGCCCTGTGATTTATCTTCAGACATGACTCAGTGGAAATTCAGTAGACTCCATTCGAAAACCTCTCTTGAGAATATTTCCAGGCCCAGTCAACTTATCTTGGTCTCACTATAAGGAAGGGAGCTGAGATCAGCTGCACCCTGAGATCCTAAGATCTTGATAGGAAGGGGGTGAAATCAGATTGGAAATAGACATGACAAAGGCAGGCAGATGTAAGAGGTATTCAAAAGCCCAGTTGTGCTCTATTTTTGCTGTCCACGAGGAATCTTTTTTTTTTTTTTTTTGAGATGGAGTCTGGCTCTGTCGCCTAGGCTGGAGTGCAGTGGCCGGATCTCAGCTCACTGCAAGCTCCGCCTCCCGGGTTCAGGCCATTCTCCTGCCTCAGCCTCCCCAGTAGCTGGGACTACGGGCGCCCGCCACCTCGCCTGGCTAGTTTTTGTTGTATTTTTCAGTAGAGACAGAGTTTCACCGTGTTAGCCAGGATGGTCTCAGTCTCTTGACCTCATGATCCGCCCGTCTCGGCCTCCTAAAGTGCTGGGATTACAGGCTTGAGCCACCGCGCCCGGCCTCCACGAGGAATCTTATGGGCAGATTCCACATTACCTGGTTATTGGTCAGGGCGGTGAGTTAAGGCTATTTTCTTGAATGAAATAATCAATTCCCCTCCTCTCCCTGCTGAAATGCAGTCTGTTTCCAAGACTTTCCTAATGTAGAGTGATTTTACTGAGCCTAGAGCATGGATTTCCCATTCCATAAATGGTTTTTTTTTTGTTTTTTTTTTTGTTTTTTTCTTGAGACGGAGTCTCACTCTGTTGCCCAGGCTGGAATGCAATGGCACGATCTTGGCTCACTGCAACCTCTGCCTCCCGGGTTCAAGCTATTCTCCTGCCTCAGCCTCCTGAGTAGCTAGGATTACAGGGGCACGCCACCATGCCTGGCTAATTTTGTATTTTAGTAGAGATGGGATTTCACCATGTTGGTCAGGCTGGTCTCGAATCCCATCCCATAACACTTTAAGAGGGATGAGATAGAACATAATGTGAGAAAATAACATTGTTCCAAGATGTGTAAATGCTAATAATTGTTGAAGTTGCATGGTTCGTAGAGACATTTTCTTTATTTTTGTGTAAGTTTGAAAATTTCAATAATAAAAAGTGTTATAAATTGTCTTAGCAGGTCATGTAACTAATAATAAAGGTAAAATTTGTGTTGCTCTTAATGAGAGAAAATTTGGAAAGTGGAGAGATATGCGGGCCTTTGGAGCTCCTAAACTATTCAGGCTGTGTTTTGACTCAGCGGGTTCCAAGTGGGAGAGCAGGCGATCTCGCGCTTTAAAAGATCGACAGCGCCATCTACCGGTAACAGCGCCCAACTCCCTTGCTAAGGATGATGCTATCATTATGCTAGGGTGATACTATCAACATCATTGTTAGTCACCCAAGAAATTAAGACAATAAGAAATCACTTAAAAAATAAAATGGTGGCAGAACGAGGTGGCTCACGCCTGTAATCTCAGCATTTTGGGAGGCTGAAAGGGGAGGATCGCTTGAGCCCAGGAGTTTGAGGCCTGCCTGGGCAACATAGTGAGGTCCCCATCTCTACCAAAAAAAAAAAAAAGAAAGAAAAGTAAGCAGTTAAAATTAATTTTAAAAGTACACAATACTGAAAATATTACAAAGTACTATTATTCAGCCATAAAAAAGAAATTACATTTTATTTATTTATTTATTTAGATACAGAGTCTTGCTCTGTCATCCAGGCTGGAGTACAATGGCGCAATCTCGGCTCACTGCTGCCTCCGCCTCCCAGGTTCAAGCAATTCTCCTGTCTCAGCCTCCTGAGTAGCTGGGATTACAGGCACGCGCCACCACACGCAGCTAATTTTTGTATTTTTTTAGTAGAGACGGGGTTTCACCATGTTGGCCAGGCTGGTCTCGAACCCCTGACCTCAGGTGATCTGCCTGTCTTGGCCTCCCACAGTGCTAGGATTAGACGTATGAGCCACCGCACCCAGCAGAAATTACATTTTGGTACGTGCTACAACATAGATGAATATTGGAAAAAATTATGCAAAATGAAATAAGCCAGACACAATAGGACAAATATTGTGTGGTTTCACTTACATTAGATATTTTAAATGGAGAAATCTGGTTTGCCAGCACAGCAGGGAAAAAAATAGATAAAAGTAAAATAGGAAAATCATAGAGGTGAAAAGTCAATAAGGTGCCGTGGCTCATGCCTGTAATCCCAGCGCTCTGAGGCAGGACAACTGCGTGAGGCCAGGAGTTCGAGACCAACCTGGGCAGCATGGTGAGACATCCATCCCCACCATCTCAAAAAAAAAAAGAAAGAAAGAAAAATGTCGATTAGAGGTTACCAGGGGCTGGAGGGAAACGTGAATGGGGAGTTAATGGGTAATGAGTTTCTGTTTGGAGTAATGAAAAAGTTTGGAAATAGTGGTTGACAACTGCACAACAATGTCAGATGTAATTAATGCCAATGAATTATACATTTAAAATGGTTAGGCCGGGCACAGTGGCTCATGCCTGTAATCCCAGTACTTTGGGAGGCTAAGGCGGGGAAATCTCCTGCGGTCAGGAGTTTGAGACCAGACTGGCCAACATGGTGAAACCCCATCTCTCTAAAAATACAAAAATTAGCCAGGTATGGTGGCAAACACCTGTAATCCCAGCTACTCAGGAGGCTGAGGTAGGAGAATTGGTTGAACCTGGGAGGCAGAGCTTGCACTGAGCTGAGATGGTGCCACTGCACTCCAGCCTGGGCAACAGAACAAGAGTCCGTCTTGAGAAAATAAAGTAACATAAAATGGGCCAGGTACGGTGGCTCATGATTGTAATTCCAGCACTTTGGGAGGCTGAAGTGGGTGGACCACCTGAGGTCAGGAGTACAAGACCAGCCTGGCTAACATGGTGAAACCCCATCTCTACTAAAAGTACAAAAATTAGCCGGGCATGGTGGTGGACACCTGTAATCCCAGCCACTGGGGAGGCTGAGGCAGGAGAATCGCTTGAACCCGGGAGGCAGAGGCTGCAGTGAGCCAAGATAGCACCACTACGCTCCAACCTGGGCAACAACAGCGAGACTCCATCTCAAAAAGTATACAAATAAAAAATAAAATAAAAATAAATATATAAAATGGTTAAAATGCCAAATTTTATGTTATATACATTTCATATATATAACATACATACACACACACACACATATATATACACACAAGTATGAGCCAGTACACCTGGCCAAATTGACTTTTCACTTCTATGATTTTCCTATTGTATTTGTATTTTTTTTTTTCCCTGCTGTGCTGACAAACCAGATTTCCCCATTTTAAATGTCTGCTATAAGTGAAACCACACAATATTTGTCCTTTTGTGTCTGGCTTATTTCATTTTGCATAACTTTTTTCAATATTCATCCATGTTGTAGCACGTATCAGAATGTAATTCCTTGTTTATAGCTGAATTATATACATATTTCTTTTTACCATAGTAAGAGAAATTTTAGGCCGGGCGTGGTGGCTCATGCCTATAATCCCAGCACTTTGGGAGGCCAAGGAAGGCAGATCACTTGAACTCAGGAGTTTGAGACCAACCTGGGCAACATGGCGAAACTCTATCTGTACTAAAAATACAAAAATTAGCCAGGCATATTGGTGTACGCCTCTAGTCCAGCTACTTGGGAGGCTGAGGTGGGAGGATCGTTTGAACCCAGGAGGTCCAGGCTGCAGTGAGCCATGATTGTACCACTACACTCCAGCCTGAGTGATAGAGCCAGAACTTGTCTCAGAAAATAAATAAATAGTTTTTTTTTTTTTTTTTTTGAGACAGAGTTTTGCTCCTGTTGCCCAGGCTAGAGTACAATGGTGTGATCTCGGCTCACTGCAACCTCCACCTCCCAGGTTCAAGCGATTGTCCTGCCTCAGCCTCCCTAGTAGCTAGGATTACAGGCATGCACCACCACGCCTGGCTAATTTTTGTATTTTTAGTAGAGACGGGGTTTCTCCATGTTGGTCAGGCTGGTCTCAAACTCCCAACCTCAGGTGATCTGCCCGCCTCACCCTCCCAAAATGCTGGGATTATAGGAGTGAGCCACCGCGCCTGGCTAAAAAAAGGAATTTTTAATGAAATTTACTTCAAAACAGTTTCAAAAGTTAAGAAAAAACCACATTACATAAATGTGATATAAAATTAAAAGAATGACATAAAAATAAAAAAACAAAATGCAAGAGCAAAAAAGGATGCAATGAAATACGGAAACTAGTGAATGGAACCAGTGAAATGACAAAATAAATAAACGAGTAGCAAGATACCTGAAAAGAAAAGTTGACTGCCAATGAAAATCTGTTGCTGGGTGACCAATAAATCAAAGTTAAGAGAGGTAGGTATTTTAGGAGTATTTCATCCAGGTCATAGTAAAACCCAGTCCAGGAATAAAACACTGTATGTATCTATACCAACCTTGTTTTAAACAAAATCTAAAATAGCTTAAACACAATATAATAGAATGAAAAATTACATCTAGGGCTGAGCCTGGTGGTGCCTGCCTGTAACTCCACCTACTCTGGAGGCTAAGGCAGGAGGATTGCTTGAGGCCAGGAGTTTGAGACTGCCCAGCCTGGTCAACATAGCCAGATCTCATTTCTAAAAAACAATAAAATGAATTAGCCAGGCTGTTGGAGCACATGCCTGTAGTCCCAGCTACTTCCTCGGAAGGCTTAGGCTGGAAGATCATTTGAGCCCAGGAGTTTGAAACTGCAGTGAGCTATGAGTGAGACCCCAAAATCTCCAAAAAAAAAAAAAAAGAAAAAAGAAAAAAAATACAAAGGCAAGTGAAGAGTTAGAAAAATCAGATAAAACCAGTGAGATTACTATAAACATCATGCTGTGTTGTGGGTGGGGGTCACAGATTTGGAAATGAGCTCTCTAGAAGCCAATTCAAAGAGGGAAACACAACCATTACATGGCTCCCAGTGTCCAGAAGGTAAAGAGACCAAAGTCTCAGAAGTAGTGAGACAGCCAGGTGGAGGGGGCTCCAGGGAGAAACTCCAACCAGCCTGCCCACTGAGGTGGAGCCTCAGGAAGTTTGCGCCCTTTGCAGCAGGGAGCAGCCTGGCCCCTCTTCTTCGTGTGTGGAACCTGGGGGTTGAATGTTGGGTGGGAAGCGCTCTAGCAGGGACTCTGGCCTAGTGAGAGTCCCTGTTTCCCCCTTTTCTTTTCATCCAATGAAACCCTGTCTCACTCACCATTCAAATTATCTGTGAGCCTGAATTTTCATGGCTGTGGGACAAAGAATTCCGTCTTTAGCTGAACTAAGGAAAAGTCCCGCTGGTCTCCCTTGACTAGAAGGGGTGTGATAAAGTGAACAACATCTCAGCCACACCCCTGCCATAAATACAAGTTTTCATAGGATTTATTCATTTCTTCCAGTGTTCCTGTTACAGCTGGTGGCACCATGTTCCGGCAGAATCAGTCAGATCAGTGCAATCCCATGCTGTGTGCCCATGCCACTGGTCTGGCTTAATCCAGGGATTGATTCTAGTGTACATGAAATAGACGGCACACATATTCTTCCATCAAACTGACGTAAGAAGTCTCTCTCCACCCATCTTTTGATATGTAAAGCATGACTGTGAGTTCAATGTTATTACACACTTGATGTCATAGCCATTTTGCAGCTGCTGATTAAAAGCAGGTTATGGCCGGGCGTGGTGGCTCACACCTGTAATCTCTTAGGGAGGCTGAGGTGGGAGAATCGCTTGAGCCCAGGAGATCAGCCTGGGTAACATAGCCAGACCCTGCCTCTATTAAAGAAAATTAAGAAAATAAAATAAAAATAGTTTACAACAGAATACTCATGGCCAGAACATACCCGTCTGCATGTTCCCCTGCAGGGAACAATGACTAAACAGCTCATGATTCTTGTCCCTTGAGCTCCCCTTTCCTAGATTCCATAAAGGCCACCCTCTTCTGCAGCCACATTCTTTCTTCAGTTGGAACCTAGTATCATGGATTTGATTTTTGCTTCCTTAGGTCTAGTCTTTATCCATGCATGCTTCCCCTGGGCTACCTTTGATTGGATTTATTTACTCCCCAATTTCCTTAGCACCATCTACAGTGCCTTTCCCAGATAGTGCCTCTCATTCACTGTGCACAGATTCCCCACAACTTTCATTCGTAGCTGATTAACTTTCATGTAATGTCCCAGGAAATTCTTTACTAGCTGTGTGACTTTAGGCAAATTACTTAACCTCTCTGAGCCATTTTCATCATTTACAAAGTTCATAATGCTTACTTTGGAAGGATGTTTGGAATTAAAGTAAGTTAGAGGCTGGGTGCAGTGGCTCACACCTGTAATCCCAGCACTTTTGGAGGCCAAGGTGGGCAGATCACCTGAGGTCAGGAGTTCTAGGCCAGCCTGGCCAACATGGTGAGACCCCCCCCCCCTTCTCTTCTAAAAATACAAAGATTAGGCCAGGCACAGTGACTCACACCTGTAATCCCAGCACTTTGGGAGACTGAGGTGGGTGGATCACCCGAGGTCAGGAGTTCAAGACCAGCCTGCCCAGCATAGTGAAACCCCGTCTCTACTGAAAATACAAAAATGAGTCGGGCATGATAGGCGGCACCTGCAATCCCGGCTACTCGGGAGGCTGAGGCAGGAGAATCGCTTGAACTTGGGAGGCGTACGTTGCAGTGAGCCGAGATCGCACCACTGCACTCTAGCTTGGGGCGACAGAGTGAGTCTCAAAAAATAAAAATAAGAAAAAAATTAGCCAGGGGCATAGTCCCAGCTACTCAGGAGGCTAAGGGAGGAGAATCCTTTGAACCCGGCAGGTGGAGGTTGCAGTCAGCCAAGATCATGCCACTGCACTCCAGCCTGGGGGACAGAATGACACTCTGTCACTCAAAAAAATAAAATAAATTATAATAATAGTGGTAACAGCAGCAAATTGTTATTGAGTTCTTACTGTGCCAGACACGATGCTAAGAATTTCATATACAAATATTTGGTTGAGTCATCTCAACGACCGTATCACATGGGAACTCTGACTATCCCCACTTTACAGATAAGGAAGATGAAGCTTAGAGAGCTTAGTGCCTGGTCCATTAGTTACAGTAGTTATAACTATAATTATTCAATGTCATGAGAAAGTCACCATGGGCCTGGGAGTTCAGTGGGAGGGTCAGGAAAGACTTGAACAATGAGTTGTTTGCAGATGAATGGGCTTTTGTGTGTGTTTGTTTTGTTTTTATTGCAAACCTAGTACTATACAGGTCTTTGTAAAAGTACAAAGTAAAAAGTTGAAAAGTCCTGAAAAGCTTCTACCACCAAGAAATAACCCCGAAATAACGTCTTATCAGAGCTTTCTCCATGAATACACTGTTTAAAAATTATCACCAGCAGTTTCATGGAACATGAATACTCTATTTTAAAAAGAGATAAACTTCTATGTCTATGTTACTTTATTTTTTCTGAGTATCATTTTTTCCCCTGATTTTCACTGAAAGGGTTGCTCTCTATGCTGTTGTTTCAGCCCTTCCAGTAGTTTAAAATGTGGATCTTTAGTTCTGGTCTAATTAGTGATTTCCCTTACATCTATTTAAAGTTATCATTTTATTTAACATCAAAGGTTATTCAGTAGCTTTAGTCTTTCCCCTGACAAATCATATTTATTTATTTATTTATTTATTTATTTTTGGAGATGGAGTCTCACTCTGTCACCCAGGCTGGAGTGCAGTAGCGTGGTCTCAGCTCACTGCAACCTCCGCCTCTGGGGTTCAAGCAATTCTCATGCCTCAGCTTTCTGAGTAGCTGGGATTACAGTTGCCCGCCACTACGCCTGGCTAATTTTCATATTTTTAGTGGACATGGGGTTTTGCCATGTTGACCAGGCTGGTCTTGAATTCCTGACTTCAAGTGATCCTCCCGCCTTGGCCTCCCAAAGTGCTGGGATTATAGGCGTGAGCCACCGTGCCCGGCCACCAAACACACTTTAACTTCTTTCCTTCTTCCATTCCTCTTACTGTACCCTTCTAGGATTCCTTAAGTTTTGTTAAAAGCTTCTGGAACTGGAATCTAGCAAACGAATGTTCCATTTAACAGTCAGAGAAAGAGGAGGTGGGCGAATCGCAGAACCAAAGTGCAGAGTGGTGAAGAGCTGCAGACGCGCGCAGGGTGGGGTGGCTGGCAGGGCCCTGGTGCATTCAGTCATTGGTTCTGCAAATGTTCAAGAGTTCCACCAGTGGTGTCTGCCCGACAGAGGGCAGGAACAGGGGTGAGGGTGAGGACAAGACACAGACAGAGCCTGGAGGGGCAGTCAGCCACACAGGAACCACCTTCTGTGCAAGCTGCAGGCTCTGCAGCCAGCCAGTACCTGAGCAGGGGAGAGGTCTGATGAGCTGACTTATAGCATGGGCTGGAGGAGGCAGAGCCTGTGAGTATGAGGCCAATTAGGAGATTGCTGTCACCACCCAGGCAGAAGGCCATGAACATCCCTGTATGAGAAAGAAGGGCATAAACAGGAAACAAATTTAACAATTAAATAAAAGCACCTCCCTCATGCAGGAAACTCGCCCTGTGCCAGGCCCTGCAGAACCATCTGCAGAGTCATTTCCTCTCTTGGCGACTTGGCAGCCCCTAGCAAACACAATGCATCTTGGCTTGCCATCAGTGCAACCCTGGTTCTGCAGATACAGATAAAACGCCAAATCCCTAAGAAGGCCTAGAAGGCTCTGCAGCGTCAGCACCAGCACCCCCACCCCTTGGCCCCTCTCTGTGGACACTTTCTTGGGTCCTGCAGATGCTCCAGGCTCCACCCTCAGGATTTCACACAACTCCTGCCTTTTTTTTTTAAGAGATGAGACCTTGCTCTGTTACTTAGGCTGGAGTGCAGTCAGTGGCATGATCATAGCTCACTCCATCCTCGAACTCCTGGGCTCAAGCAGTTCTCCCATCTCAGCCTCTTAAGTAGCTGGGACTACAGGCATGCACCACCATGCCCGGCTAGTAGCTTTTTAAATAAAGACACAGATTCTACTGGATTAAGGCTCTCCCTAATGACCTCGTTTTAACTTGATTACCTCTATAAAGACCCTATTTCCAAATCAGATCACATTCTGAGGTACCAGGGATTAAGACTTCAGCATATCTTTTGGGGATGGGGGACACATGGTCACATCCTGAATGATTGTAGCTCAAACAGGTCTTTGCTAGTTGAAAATAACAGGTGGAAAAATCACTAAGCACTTCATCTTATTTCAAACTATGACTTCAAAATCTCTACAGTGGACTGGTTTCCCAGCTGACCTCACCTTACATGGAGTGTGGCCTAATTCACACTCTCCAGACTTCCACATGTTCCTTCACTTCATTCCTGCATAAACCTGGGTATGGTCCCCTCGTTGTCTCTCAGTGATGTGGAAAGTTTTCATGATGAGTGCTACCCTACTCTCTCTAATACAAGTAGGATACAGCAAATAGCATGTTAAGTTAGCAAATTTGACATTAAAGTCTATCTTAAAAGTCGCCAACTATCGGCCAGGCACAGTGGATCACACTTGTAATCCCAGCATTTTGGGAGGTTGAGATGGGCAGATGGCTTCAGTCCAGGAGTTTGAGACCAGCCTGGGCAACATGAAGAAAACCTGTCTCTATTAAAAAAAAAAAAAAAAAATTAGCCAGGCCTGGTGGTGCACTTGTAGGCCCAGCTACTTGGGAGGCTGAGGTGGGAGGATTGCTTGAGCCTGGGAGGTTGAGGTTACAGTAAGCCAAGAGGGCACCACTGCACTCCAGCCTGGCAACACAGCGAGACTCTGTCTCAAACAAACAAACAAACAAACAAAAAAGTGGCCAACAGGGGAGGTAGTAGCTTTGTCACTAACTGTCATGTGGACCCCCAGGACCTAGCCTTTGGTTTCAAATACTGTTCTTCATTTATAGAAACTAGGACCCTTAGAATGCAAGGCTTAGATGACAACTGATTCCATGTCTCAGAGAAGGAAAGAATCAGGACAGGACTTGAATGTTCTATTGTTGCCAGAGAGCAAGGACGACTTTAAGAATGTGAAGGACGGGCTGGGCACAGTGGCTCACGCCTGTAATCCCAGCACTTTGGGAGGCCGAGACGAACGGATCACTTGAGCACAGGGGTTTAAGACCAGCCTGGGCAACATGGTGAAACCCCATCTCTACAAAAAATGCAAAAAGTGGCTGGGCATGGTGATGCGTGCCTACAGTCCCAGCTACTTGGGAGACTGAGATAGGAGGATCATCTGAGCCTAGGAAGGTCAAGACTGCAGTGAGCCGGGATTGTGCCACTCCAACCTGGACAACAGTGAGACCCTGTCTCAAAAAGAAAAAAAAAAAAAAGAAAAGAAAGAAAGAAAGTCAAGGACAGTGCTAAAAAGGACAAAGGAGCCAACTTAAAAGAGCTCCCATTATTCAAGTTGACAATTGGGCATGAAAGAAAGAAGTTGGGGGGAGGAATGATAATTATGGTTAATTGAAGCAAATTGAATCTGTGGCAGGCCATGAAATCACGATAATAACAGATAAAAATTCACAGAAAGGGCACAAAAGATGACTGTAATGGAGAAGAATTGAGTTTTAAAATTTTATTTTAATAAAAAGGGAACTATTCATTGTGTCTCTTCTGTTAATTGTATGTCTGTTTATAAAGCAAAGATAGGTGCTTGCTTTCGTCTGTGTAAGCAGAAAACCCACAGAGAATGCTGAGAAAGCCCAGTAGCCCTGTTATAGTAGGCAGCTAGTCAGGCATGAGCAGAGCAGCACAGGGCTCCCTGCCACACACACACCCACCAGGAATGTCAGGCGAGCATCAGGTGATGGCCAGGCGGTTATTAACTGTTTCTCTAAAATAATAACTGGTAACAGCTGGCGCCAGGGACAGGCAGCCTCCCAATAGATAGAAAAAACCTGAAATTGGTGATCAGCAGCTTCCTGATAAGATCTCAGGAGTTGGGCGAGTGGACTCAAGCGTGCTCACTAAGAGGCAAAACGGCAGAGTTTAACTGGCCTATGTCCTTCCTTTAGGAATGCTAGACTGGCAAGGGAAGAACGCCTCAAGTGAGCGTGCGTACAACTCCAGTAAACACACTGTGCATGCAGCCCTTTCCAAGGGCTGGCAGGCCACTGCACATGTGGACACCCAGCCCAAGGGAAGAATCAAGGGAGAAGGGACACCGAGACCCCGAAGCATGCCATGTATAAAACCCCAAGTCAGGCCGGGCGCAGTGGCACCCCTGTAATCCCAGCACTTTGGGAGGCCAAGGTGGGTGCATCACCTGAGGTCAGGAGTTTGAGATCAGCCTGACCAACATGGCGAAACCCTGTCTCTACTAAAAATACAAAAATTAGCCTGGCTTGGTGGTGCACACCTGTAATCCCAGCCACTTGGGAGGCTGAGGCAGGAGAATCGCTTGAACCCGGGAGGCGTAGGTTGCAGTGAGCTGAGATCGCACCACTGCACTCCAGCCTGGGTGACAGACTGAGACTCCATCTCAAAAAAAAAACAAAAAACAAAACAAAACAAAATCCAAGTCAAAAGATCAAACCGCACACTTGATCTCTAAAGTCGTTCACTTGGCCCTCTTCCAAATGTACTTTCCTTCCTGCTCTAAAGCCTTTAATTAAACTTTCACTCCTGCTCTAAAACTTGCCTCGGTCTCTCCTTCTGCCTTATGCCCCTCAGTCAAATTCTTTCTTCTGAGGAGGTAAGAACTGAGGTTGCTGCAGACCCCTATGGATTCACTGCCAGTAACAGCCCTGCTATAAGTATGAACGTTAGCAGAAATAAGAACGTCTGACATGAGATGATGTCAGAGGCAATAATGAAAGAGAAGGGAGTTTCAATAGTAGTTACCAAGACAATAAATTAACCAAAAATATCACTAAAAAGAAGAGCTAACCAAGTGAACCCAATTCTTCATCTTCTAGAATATTGAATATTTAAATTGCCCTACTAGTTATAATAAAATACAAATAAGATATGCATAAGATTTAATACTGCTAACAGATCAAGTCAGTATATATCATAATGAGAGAAAAAGTGATTATGTAATAATGGTCAAGAGAGATTATTAAAGATTTTGAGACGAAGTCGTGCTCTGTCGCCCAGGCTGGAATGCAATGGCCTGATCTCCACTCACTGCAACTTCCACCTCCTGGGTTCAAGCGATTCTCATGCCTCAACCTTCTGAGTAGCTGGGATTACAGGTGCGTGCCACCACGCCCAGCTAATTTTTGTTTTTTTTTAGTAGAGACAGGGTTTTGCCATGTTGGCCAGACTGGTCTTGAACACCTGACCTCAGGTGATCCATTCTCTTTGGCCTCCCAAAGTGCTGGGATTACAGGTGTGAGCCACCGTGCCTGGCCCGCAAAATTCTAAAATTTATGTAAAAGATGTGTACCTAACTAAAAACAGTTATATTTCTCAATGAGATATAATTTCACACCCACTAGGCTGGCTATAGTAAAAAGAGAGATAATAATAAGTGTTGACAAGGGTGTGGAAAAATTGGAACTCTCATACACAGCTGTTGAAGTGTGAAATGGTACAGCACTTTGGTAAATAGTCTGACTGTTCCTCCAAAGGTTGAACATGGAGGTACTGTATGACTCAGCAATCCTACTTCTAGGTTTATAGCCCAGAAAAATGAAAATCTATGTCTACACAAGAACTTGTTCACAAATGTTCATAGCAGCATTATTCATAATAAATAGCCAAACAACAACAATGACAACAACAACAAAAATGGAAATGGCCTAAATGTCCATCAACTGATGAATGGAAAATAAAATGTGATATATACAGCCATACACTAGAATACGAATGAATTTGAAAATAAAAAGAAATAAAGTACTGATATGTGCTACAACATGGATGAACCTTGAAAACATTGTGCTAAATGAAAGAAGCCAGTCACAACGACCACATGTTGTATTATTCCATTTATATGAAATGTACAGAATAGGTAAGTCCTTAGAGACAAAAAGTACATGAGTGGCTGCTTAGGGCCGAGGTGGAGCACGAGAGGGTTGCCAGGAAATTGAGAGTGACTGCTCATGGGTTTGGGCTTTCTTTTGGGGTTGATGAAAATGTTCTGAAATTGATTATGGTGTTGGTTTTGTAACTCCATGAGTATACTAAAAACTACTCCCTGGTGTTGTACATTTATTTATTTTTATTTCATTTTATTTTATTTATTTATTTATTTATTTTGAGACAGAGTTTTGCTCTTGTTGCCCAGGCTGAAGTGCAGTGGTGCAATCTCCCCTCACTGCAACCTTCTGCCTCCTGGATTCAAGCAATTCTCCTGCCTCAGCCTCTCGAGTAGCTGGGATTACAGGCATGCGCCACCACACCTGGCTAATTTTGTATTTTTAGTAGAGACAGAGTTTCTCCACGTTGGCAAGGCTGGTCTCAAACTCCCAACCTCAGGTAATCCACCTGCCTTGGCCTCCCAAAGTGCTGGGATTACAGGAGTGAGCCACCACACCTGGCCTCATTTTATTATTTTATTAAATTTTTTTTAAATTTTGTGAGTACACTGTAGGTATATATGTTTATGGGGTACATGAGATATTTCGGTGCAGGCATGCAGTGTGTCATAATCACATCATGGAAAATTGGGTATCCATCCTTTCAAGCATTAATCCTTTGTGTTACAAACAATGCAATTATACTCTTGTAGTTAGTTTTAAATGTACAATTAAGTTATTATCAGCTGGGTGCAGTGGCTCATGCCTGTACTCCTAACACTTTGAGAGGCCGAAGCAAGTGGATCACCTGAGGTCAGGAGTTTGAGACCAGCCTGGCCAACATGGTGAAATCCCATCTTTACTAAAAACACAAAAATTAATTGGGCATGGTGGCAGGCGCCTGTAATCCCAGCTACCTGGGAGGCTGAGGCAGAAGAATCATTGAAGCCCAGGAGGCGGAGGCTGCAGTGAGCTGAGAAGGTGCCACTACACTCCAGCCTGGGCAACAGAGGGAGATTCCATCTAAAAAATAAAAAAAAAATTAAAAAAAAATTTAAAAGTTATTATTGACTATAATCTTCCTGTTGTGCTATCAAATACTAGGTCTTATTCATGCTTTCTAGCTATTTTTTTTTGTCCCATTAACCATCCCCACGTGTCCCCCACAGCCCCTCTACTCTTCCCAGCCTTTGGTAACCATCCTTCTACTGTCTCTGTCCATGAGTTCAGTTGTTTTGATTTTAGATCCCACAAATAAGTGAGAACATGTGATGTTTGTCTTTCTATGCCTGGCTTATTTCATCTAACATAAAGACCTCCAATTCCAACCATATTGTTGCAAATGACAAGATACCATTCTTTTTATGGCTGAATAGTACTCCATTATGTATATGGACATTTTCTTTATCTGTTCATCTGTTGATGTACACTTTAGTTGCTTCCAAATCTTGGCTATTGTGAACAGTGCTGCAATAAACTATAGTTATTATTTTCTATTGGTTCATCATTTAGTCTTTCTACTTCAAGACAAGAGTAGTTTACCTGCCCCATTACAGTGTTACACTATTCTGTGTTTTTCTGTATACTTTGCTATTACCCATGAGTTTTGTAATGAGATTTATTTTCATTCATTAACATCCTTTTCCTTCAGATTAAAGAACTCCCTTGAGCATTTCTTGTAAGACTGGTCTGGTGTTGATGAAATCCCTCAGCTTTTGTTTGTCTGAAAATGTCTTTATTTCTCCTTTAGGCTTGAAGGATATTTTCACTGGATATACTATTGTAGGGTAAAAGTTTTTTCCTTCAGCACTTGAAATATGTCATGCCACTGTCTCCTGACCTGTAAGGCTTCCACTGAAGAATCTGCTGCCAGACTTATTGATGCTTTGGGAGTTTAGTTATTAAATGCCTTGAGGTAGTCTTTGAGTTTAATCTGCCCGGCATTCTAGTACCTTCTTGTATTTGAATGTTGATATCTTTCAATAGGTTTGGGAAATTCTGTTATTTCTTCGAATAAACTTTCTACCTCTATCTCTTCCCTACCTTCTCTTTAAAGCCAATAACTCTTAGATTTGCCCTTTTGAGGCTGTGTTCTAGATCTTATAGGCTTCATTGTTTTTTATTATTTTTTCTTTTGTCTCCTCTGACTCTGTATTTTCTTTTTTTTTTTTTTTTTTGAGACAGAGTCTCGCTCTGTCGCCCAGGCTGGAGTGCAGTGGCGCGATCTCGGCTCACTGCAACCTCCGCTTCCTGGGTTTACGCCATTCTCCTGCCTCAGCCTCCCGAGTAGCTGGGACTACAGGCGCCCGCCACCTTGCCCGGCTAGTTTTTTGTATTCTTTTAGTAGAGACGGGGTTTCACCATGTTAGCCAGGATGGTCTCGATCTCCTGACCTCGTGATCCGCCCGTCTCAGCCTCTCAAAGTGCTGGGATTACAGGCTTGAGCCACCGCGCCCCGCCAACTCTGTATTTTCAAGTAGCCTGTCTTCAGGCTCACAATTCTTCTGCTTGACTAATTCTACTATTCAGAGATTCTGTCTTTTCTGAAAGATTAAAATAAATAAAATTTTAAAAAGGCTGGGCACAGTGGCTCACACCTGAAATCCTAGCACTTTAAAAGGCCAAGGCAGGCGGATCAACTGAGATCAGGAGTTTGAAACCAGCCTGGCCAACACGGTGAAACCCCATCTCTACTAAAAATACAAAAATTAGCCAGGCGTGGTGGTGGGCACCTTTAATCCCAGCTACTCGGGAGGCTGAGGCAGGAGAACCTCTTGAACCCAGGAGACGGAGGTTGCAGTGAACTGGGATGGTGCCACTGCACTCCAGCCTGGGTGATAGAGTAAGACTTTGTCCCCTGCCCCAAAAGAAAGAAAGGAAAAAAGAAAGAAAAGGAAAAAGAAAAAAAAATTTCAAAAGAGTCATACATTCTTCAGCATGTCAATTGTATTTTTCAACTGTAGAATTTCTGCCGATTCTTTTTAATTATTTCAATCTTTGTTAAATTTATCTGATACAATTCTGAATTCTTTCTCCACGCTATCTTGAATTTTTTTTTTTTTTTTTTTTTTTGAGACAGAGTCACTCTGTCAGCCCAAGGCTGGGAGTTGGCAGTGGCGCGATCTCGGCTCGACTGCAACCTCCCGACTCCTGGATTCAAGCATTCTCCTAGCCTCAGCCTCCCTGAGTAGGCGTGGGACTACAGTACAATGGGCCAACTACAGGTACATGCCACCACACCTGGCTAATTTTTTGTATTTTTAGTAGAAATGGGGTTTCACTGTGTTAGCCAGGATGGTCTTGATCCCCTGATCTCATGATCCGCCCTTCTCGGCCTCCCAAAGTGCTGGGATTTCAGGCATGAGCCACTGCACCCGGCCCTTTAATTTCTCTTAGTTCCCTCAAAATATCTATTTTGAATTCTTTGTCTGAAAGATCATGTATCTCTTTTTCTCCAGGCTTGGTCCCTGATAGCCTATTTAGTTCATTTGATGAGGTCATGATGGTATTGATGCTTATAGACGTTTGTTGGTATCTGGGCATTGAAGAGTTAGGTATTTATTGTAGTCTTCACAGACCTGGGCTTGTTTGTGCCTGTCCTTCTTGGGAAACCCAATAATACTGTGGTTTCGCAGACTCTTAGAAGTACTCTCTTGGTGGTCTTGGATAAGAGCTGGAAGAATTTTCTGGATTATCAGGCATAGATGCTTGTTCTTTTTGCTTACTTTCTCCCAAACATACAGTCTCTCTCGCTCTGTGCTGAGCCACCTGGAGCTGGGGGTGTGGTGACACAAGCACCCCTGTGGCCACCACCACTGGGACTGCACTGGGTCAGACTTGAAGCCAGCACAGCACTGGATCTTGGCCAAGGGCCTTCCCTTCAGGGCAACAAGTTCCTCTAGGCCAAGAGCTTGTCCAGAGATGCTGTCTGGGAGCCACGGATTGGAGTCAAAAACTTTGGTAATTTACTTGACGTTCTGTTCTACTCTACTGTGGGTAAGCGGGCACTCACATCACAATACAAAATCCCTCCCACTCATCCCTCCCCTTTCCTCAGGCAGTGGAGCCTCTCCCTACGGCGACCACCACCACCAGTCCACAGCAATTCTGCCAGGCCACCACCAATGTTCACTTAAAGCCCAAAGGCGGCCGGCCATGGTGCCTCGCGCCTGTAATCCCAGCACTTTGGGAGACTGAGGCAGGTGGATCGCTTGAGGTCAGGAGGTCAAGACCAGCCTGACCAACATGGTGAAACCCTGTCTCTACTAAAAATACAAAAATTAGCCGGGTGTGGTGGTGGGTGCCTGTAATCCCAGCTACTTGGGAGGCTGAAGCAGGAGAACCTCTTGAACCCAGGAGACAGAGGTTGCAGTGAGCCCAGATGGCACCACTGCACTCCAGTGTGGGTGACAGCAAGACTCCGTCTCAAAAAAAATTAAAATTAAAATTAAAGCCCAAAGGCTCTTCCATCAGCTTGTGGTGAATATTGCCAAGCCTGAGACTTACCTTTCAGGGCAACAGGCTCCCCTCTGGACCTGCCCTGAGCCAGAGGGGCAGGTCCAGGACAGAATCTACACCTAGACTCGGGGACTCCAAGAGACGGCTTGTTTCTCTACCCTACCATGACTGAGCTGGTGCCTAAGGTACAAGACAAAGTCCCCTTTACTTTTCCCTCCGCTTTTCTGGAACCTCAGGAGTCTTTCACCATAGCCACCATAGCTGGGAATGTGCTGGGTCACTCCTGAAGCCAGCACATCTCAGAGTCTCACCCAAGGCCCACAGTGTACTACCTGGTTATTGCTGCTAGTTATTCAGGGCCCAAGGGCTCTTTAGTCAGCAGGTGATGGATCCTGCAAGTAGTGAGCCCTTCTCTTCAAGGCAGCAGCTTCCCTTTTGGCCCAGGTGTGTCTAAAAATGTCATCTGGGAGCTAGGGCCTGGAATGGGGGCCTCATGACTCTGCCCAGTGCCCTGTCCTACTGTGGCTGAGCTGGTATCCAAGGTGCAAGACCAAGTCCTCTTTACTCGTTGCTCGCCAATCCTTAAGCAGAAGGAAGGAGTCACTTTTGTTGCTAGGGGCTGCACTGCCTGTGATTGGAGAAGGGGTGGCACAAGCCCTCCCTTAGCCATACCGGCTGGTGTCTCCCTAGGTCAAGTGCAGCCCTAGTCCATTGGCTGTAAGTCCAGCCCAGCACTGGGAGTTGTCTAGGAATTCCAGTCCTTGTGTCCTAGACTGCCTTTCCTTTTTTGCCTTTTGTAGATATATGGCCTCTCTATGTTGCCCAGGCTGGTCTCAGATTCCTGGGCTCAAGTGTCCCTCCTGCCTCAGCTTCCCCAACTGCTGGGATTACAGGTGTGAGCCACCGTGTCCAGCCTAGACTGGCTTTCAAGTTTACCTAGGACACTAGAGCACTTTGGCCCATGGTGGTGAGGCTTGCCGAGAAACTCAAATTCCAACCACTGGATAGGCGATTTCCCTCTGGCTAGGGCTGGTCCAGATGCTCCCTCCATGTGCAGGTGCTGGCCGAGCCCAGCATGACTTTGCTCTCTGCTATGACAGGGCAGCGGTGATTTCAATGTAAAGTCCCCTCACTCCTGTGCCCTCCCTCCCCAAAGTGCAAAGATTCTCTTTCCATGCTGCAGGGACACTGCCAGGGAGGATGGAAGGGGGCATCACAATTCAAGACTGTCCTGCCCTCCTCCAGTCTCTTTTAGTGATGTGAAGTTAAATCCAGTTACTGTGATTGCTCACCTGATTTTTGGTTCTTGTGATGATGCTTTTCTGTGTGCAGATAGTTGTTAAAAGTTAGTGTTCCAAGGCCGGGCACGGTGGCTCACGCCTGTAATCTCAGCACTTTGGAAGGCTGAGGTGGGCGGATCACGAGGTCAGGAGTTCAGGATTAGCCTGGCCAATATGGTGAAACCCTGTCTCTACTAAAAATACAAAAAAATCAGCCAGGTGCAGTGGTGCGCACCTGTAGTCTCAGCTACTGGGAAAGCTGAGGCAGGAGAATCACCTGAACCTGCGAGGCGGAGGTTGCAGTGAGTCAAGATCATGCCCTTGCACTCCAGCCAGGGTGACAGAGTGAGACTCCATCTTAAAAAAAAAAAAAAAAAAAAAAAAAAAATTAGTGTTCCAGGCTGGGCACAGTGGCTCATGCCTGTAATCCCAGCACTTTGGGAGGCTGAGGTGGCAGGATCATTTGAGGCCAGGAGTTCAAGATCAGTCTGAGCAACACAGTGAGACCCCATCTCTATAAAATTAAAAGTTAGCCAGGTGCAGTGGTGCAGGCCTGTTGTCCCAGTTACTTGGAAGGCTGAGGCGGGAGGACTCCTTGAGCTCAGGAGATTGAGGCTGCAGTGAGCCCTGATAGTGCCACTCCACTACAGCCTGGGTGATAGAGGAAAACACCGTCTCCAAAAAATAAAAATAAAATAATAAGAATAATTGCATTTGTAAGCCGGGTTCAGTGGCTCACATCTGTAATCCCAGCAGTTTGGGAGGCCAAGGCGGGTGGATCAACTGACATCAGGAGTTTGAAACCAGCCTGACCAACATGGTGAAACCCCGTCTCTACTAAAAATAAAAAATTAGCTGGGTCTGGTAGTGCATACCTGTAATCCCAGCTACTCGGGAGGCTGAGGCAGGAGAATTGCTTGAACTCAGCAGGCAGAGGTTGCAGTGAGCTGAGATTGCGCCATTGCACTCCAGCCCGGGCAACAAGAGCGAAACCCCATCTGAAAAAAAAAAAAAATGCATTTGTTTGCTTCTTAGGGGGTTTCAGACATTTCAGAGAATCCTATATATTAAATGCAATTTTTTTTTTAAGACGGAGTCTTGTTCTTGTCACCCAGGCTGGAGTATAATGGCATGATTTCGGCTCACTGCAACCTCTGCTTCCTGGGTTCAAGTGATTCTCCTGCCTCAGCCTCCTGAGTAGCTGGGATTATAGGCACTTGCCACCATGCCTAGCTAATTTTTGTATTTTTAGTAAAGACAGGGTTTCACCATGTTGGTCAGGCTGGTCTTGAACTCCTGACCTCAGGTGATCTATCCTCCTCGGCCTCCTAAAGTGCTGGGATTACAGGTATGAGCCACTGTGCCCAGCTAAATGCAAGATTTTAATTAAATGCTTAAATGAGTTTAAGTCTAAAATCAATATTTAATGTTTAAATCAGTTTGGATTATTAAATCCATAAATGTATATGTATTAGTTGTGTAGATAGTATATAAATAGAAGAATATTATTTAATGCTTAAATGCTGTTTGTTTAATAAATTCATAAGAGAAACAAAATTACATTAAGTAGAAATGCCTTAATGTCCTTTAGATACTGAGAGGGTGTCCCAGGGAAACAGAGGGGCACCTGAGCTTGAAGGCTGGTGACAGATGTTAAAGGGGCCACTAACATACTAGATAGATTTTATCTTCCTAGACTCATCATCTTTGCACCTAGTAATCACTAACAGAGTTAGTTCTCCTGAATTCATCATATGACAATGTCACAGTGGACAGAGAGACTCAAGAGAAGTGGGTTTTGACTACGTGAGGCAAGAGGGATTATGGTCCTGAGTAGCCAGGGAGTGATTTAAGCACAGGATTCAGAGAAAGGAGGGATAGAGGAAGAGGTGCTAAAGAAACCACCCTCTGGCCGGGCATGATGGCTCACGCCTGTAATCCCAGGCCGAGGGATTTGGGAGGCTGAGGCAAGCAGATCACGAGGTCAGGAGATCCAGACCATCCTGGCCAACATGGTGAAACCCCGTTTCTACTAAAAATACAAAAATTAGCTGGGCATAGTGGCGCACGCCTGTAATCCCATCTACTCGGGAGGCTGAGGCAGGGGAATCTCTTGAACCAGGGAGTCGGAGGTTGCAGTAAGCTGAGATCACGTCACTGCACTCCAGCCTGGCAACAGAGCGAGACTCCATCTCAAAAAAAAAAACAAAACAAACAAACAAACAAAAAACAAAAAACAAAAAAACAAAAAAACAGAAAGTAAGAAAAAAAAACAAAAAACAAAACAAAAAAAAAACACCTGCTCCATCAGTCACAACTGCCATCCTGAGGCCGAGGCCAAGAAGAACTAAATGGTCTCAAAATTATTTCACAACTTGTTGCTACCACCTTTCCACAGTGGGGCTTGTCTAGCTAGAGATTATCTAGAATCAAACATTAATTCACTTAGGCTGGTCATGGTCGCTCACGCCTGTAATCCCAGCACTTTGGAAGGCCGAGGCAGGAGGATCACTTGAGGCCAGGAGTTCAAGACAACCTGGGCAACAAGCGAGATCTCTATCGATACAAAAAAAAAAAAAAAAAAAAAAAAAAGAGTAAGCACATCATAGAATTCTAAGAATTGAAGTAACCCTGTAACATTTAATTCATGGTAAATACACAAAGGAAATAATACATGATATTATTATTATCATCACCCAACAGTGTATGTGTACGTGAAAAATGTCTTTTTTTACTGACACACGGCTGAGTGAATGCAGTTTGTTTGCGGGATGAAATATTTAAATGAGAAGCCACTCAACTCTTCCTTTTGAACTTGGAGTCATTCTCTGGAGTGTAATTCCCAGTGCAAAGCATCACATCAACCTTATCAATCGACTGTGATGTCAGCGACAGCCACTGCACCAGACCAGCCCTCCTCTGTGGGATTAAGAACTATCGTGTGGACCGCCTCACTGGGACAATGCACTGCATTAGGATCTATCCCTTACCATGGCTCAGGGTTTTCAGTCTCTAAGGCACCTTATCGTTATCTTACCTAAACTTCCTAACAACCCTGTGAGAGAGGCTGGACATCTGCTTTCATCCCATGTTACAGATGAGAAAACAAAGGGCCACAGAGGTCAATGACTTGCCTGAGGTGACCTGGCACAGAAAGTTGTGTGGCAGAAGGGGAACCTCGGTTTCCTAACTTCTGGTTAAGTGCCCTCCTAGGATAGGAGAAATGAATGACTCCTGCTACTCCAGCCACCACTTCCACCAATTAACCACTAATCAAAATGTAAAAATCAGTATGCCGGTAGTCCCTGTTGCAAACATTAGGACCTTTCTTGTATCGCAGATTACTGAAAACATTCCCTCTCTTTTGTTGTAGTTGTTGTTGTTTGGTTTTTGGGTTTTTGTTGTTGTTGTTGTTATTGTTGTTTTTCTGAGATGGAGCTTCCCTCTCGTCACCCAGGCTGGAGTACAATGGCGTGATCTCAGCTCACTGCAACCTCTGCCTTCCGGGTTCAAGCAATTCCCCTACCTTAGCCTCCTGAGTAGCTGGGATTACAGGCGCCCACCACCACACCTGGCTAATTTTTTATTTTTAGTAGCGATGGGGTTGCAACATGTTGGCCAGGCTGGTCTTGAACTCCTAACCTCAGGTGGTCCACCCTCCTCAGCCTCCCAAAGTGCTGTGATTACAGGTGTGAGCTGCCTTTCTTTCTTTCTTTTTTTTTTAGAGTCTTGCCCTGTCACCCAGGCTAGAGTGCAGTGGAATGATCATGGCTCACTGCAGCCTCGACCTCCCAGGCTCAAGGTGATCTCCCACCTCAGCTTCTCAAGAGTAGCTGGGACCACAGGCACAACACCGTGCCAAGCTAATATTTTTTTTGTTTTTTTTTTTTTGCTCTTATGATGATGATTTTTTTTTTTTTTTTTTTTTTTTTTTTTTTTTTTTTTTTTTTTGAGACAGAGTCTCACCCTGTTGCCCAAGCTGGCTGGAGTGCAGTGGCACAATCTTGGCTCACGGCAACCTCCATCTCCCAGGTTCAAGCAATTCTCATGCCTCAACCTCTCCTCTAGCTGGAATTACAGGCATGCAGCACCATGCCCGGCTAATTTTTGTATTTTTAGTAGAGATGGGGTTTCACCACATTGGCCAGGCTGGTCTCCGCCTGCCTTGGCCTCCCAAAGTACTGGGATTACAGGTGTGAGCCACCATACCCGGCCTACTCTTAATTTGTTTTTTTAAGTGCACAAGCTAATTTTTAAATTACTATTTGTAGAGATGAGGTCACCCTATGTTGCCCTAGGCTGGTCTAGAACTCCTGGGCTCAAGGAATCCTCCTGCCTCAGCCTCCCAAAGTGCTGAAATTACAGACATGAGCCACCATGCCCAGTTCCACCACTTTTTAAGCAACAACTAACCTTAAGCCAAAGACCACCCTGAGGGCACTGGCCACATCCCCCAGGGACCCTCCACTGTTGCAGCCCATCTTCCCTGAGCCACCAGCACCAAGCGTCAGATGGACTTCACTGCCCTGGTTCAGTGCTGCCTGTGTGTGAGCCTCGGCTCCCCATCCTCTCTGGGCCTCAGTGTCTTCCCTGTGCAGTGGGCCCAGCAGTGCCCACCCAGTGGGGTTGTTGTGAGGATTTGCTGGAAGGGTGTGTGTGGAAGTGCCTTGTCCGGGACCTGGCCTATATGTAAATATAATAAAAGTTTGTTGTTATTTCTGTTAATTGCATATTGTACTTGAATAATCCCTGGACAGATAATGAGAAAAAATGAGGTTTGAGTCACCGCCTCTGTCACTTGTCACCCTGCGTGAGTTGCTTAATCTCTCTAAATCTCAGTTCCTCCATCTGTAAAAATCTTTTTTTTTTTGAGACAGTCTCACTCTGTCACCCAGGCTGGAGTGCAGTGGTGCGATCTCAGCTCACTACAACCTCCAACTCCTGGGTTCAAGCGATTCTCCTGCCTCAGTCTCCCAAGTAGCTGGGATTATAGGGACCTGGCACCACGTTTGGCTAATTTTTGTATTTTTAGTAGAGATGAGGTTCTACCATGTTCCCGGTGTTGGACTAGGCTGGTCTCAAACTTCTCAGGTGATCTGCCTGCCTCGACCTCCCAAAGTGCTGGGATTACAGGCGTGAGCCACCGTGCCCGGCTGCAAAAATCTTATAATACCTTCCTCACAGAGAGTAATGAAGGTTAAACAATGAAACGCACAGAGCATTTTAATGCTGAGATGGACTTCATGAGGTTGGTGAAAAATGTCAGTGAGGCTCTGGGAGGGCCACAGCAGGAGTGTAGATTAGACTCCGGGTGTAGCCATGTGGCTCAGGAATTGAGTGGAAGTAGAGAGAGGATAAGAGAGGGGCAGGGACAGAGAGAGAGGATCAAGCATTCCTTCAGTGCGTGCTGAGTGCCTGCCCTGGTCCGGACCCTGTTCTTGGTGTTGGGGGGGTGCAGCAGTGAGTTAAAGAGACAAAGCCCCTGTCCTCATGGTGCTTATGCTCCAGTGAGTCTGGGGAACAGACCAGGGGACTGTTGACACCAAATTTAAATGTGTGAATAGAAATAACTATGGAGAAGAGGCAACCAGGAGGAGGGACAGAGAGAAATGAGACTCCAGGCTTGAGAGAATGACCTTGGGCTGGTGGAAGAGGCAGGTGCCGAAAACAGGAATGGAATCCCTCACCCTAGGGCAGGGAGAAACCAAGAGAGTCCAAGATGGGAAAAGAATCAGGTGAAGAGGTTGAGGTGATGAAGAAGGGCGTGTGCTTGGTGATGCGGAAGGTGGGCTCTGAGGAAGGTGTTCCAGGGAGGACTTCTCAGTGTAGGATGGAGCCTTACGGCAGACGCTGGGACTGGACATCTTCTCTGGAAACGCCCCTCTCCCACTCGGGCAGGCAGGCAGCTCCCTATCCCTTGAGTTCTGGTGTTTTTCCTACTCCTTTCTCCCCTCCCACAAGCTGCTCAATTCCCAGGGACCTGGCTGAATGGAGAGTACATACACCTGGAACACTGCAGGCGCGGCACAGGGGAGAGCAAATCCAGAACCAAATCACCTCCAACCGCACCTGCTAATTCTTCTGTGCTTTTGTAGCCTGACCCTTGGCTGCCCTCACTCCAACTCCTGTGTGAGGATGCTGAGCTCCTGGGAAAACCAAAGGGAGGGCGGGAGAGACAATACAGTGACCAAAGGCTGAGACTGCGTCATCACTTGGGCATGAAAGCATCAAATGCCACCCCAGGTGGGACTGTTGGCTCCAAGGTTTTTTTCTCCCTTTCCTTTCTCCCTTTTCTCTTTTCCTTTATCGAGGTCTGCTATTTACTCAGCAAATGTTCAAAGTCTGTGGTTCTCTGGGACACAATGTGCTAAGTGATGCATGTAAGGGAGGAGATCAATGTATCCTCCACTTCCAAGAAGCTTGACTTTCCGGGGAAGAAAAGACAAGTGAAGCATAGACTTTGTGACTTTTGGCTTCCTGTTTCTGTGAATTGCGAGGAATCCTGTCCACCTGGCCCTGGAGCCACCTTCCTTCTGCTGCAGGTGCCGTCTCAATTAGTCCTGCTGTCCCTCCTCCCCCTTTCAGATTCCAGCACAATTCTGGAACAGCTCTCCCACCTGGCTGAGACTCTCCCACCTGGCCAGGGTGAGGCTCCACCCTCAAGCACTTGGGCGTTGATCCTTTGCAAAGGATGGGTATAGCAAGAGAGCGTCTGCAGGGGCCCCTAGAGGGCCGTGGAGATGGCTAGAAAACAGGAGTGAACAGACTCACTTCAGCTTATGCCCAGAAACAAAGACACCAAGAAGAAGCAAATTCCATAAGTGCTTTTATTTTATTGGAGATGAGCAAGGGAGGCATTGAAAAGTGGGGATAGGGCTGGAAACATGCTGACAGGGCCTGGATTGAGCCCACACAGCAAGGGGCGGGAGGAGGACTCTAACTCCCAATGTTGGGTTTCCCTCTATGTGCTCTAGCCCCACTGCAACCCAGGGCTTGGAGGATTAGGGAAGCCAGCTGGGATGTTCCAAGAAGAGCCAGGAGGGTGGAGAACTCCGGGAGGAAATGGGGTATTGATACCTGGGTATAGATGAATATTCCCCCAGCTGCTCCTGGATACCCTCCCTGATTTAATATTCCCCCAGCTGCCTCCTGGGATACCGATTAATATTCCCCCAGCTGCCTCCTGGATACCGATTAAATAATTCCCCCCAGCTGTACCTAGGGGTTGATTATTGCATACCCCAGATTCCCCCAGGGTGTGGCATGGGCCTTGTTCCCCAACCAGTCCCAGGGCCTCCACCTCCCCAGGACACACTGGGATTCAGGGTCCCCCAGGGGTGATCAGGCAGAATCCTATGGATGAGAGACCAGGGAGGGCGTTGGGAAAGGATTTTTCCTTCGGGTCCCAGTGGATTAGAACGCGGCAGTCGTCTGGACTCCGAGTCCTGGTGGAGGTGTGAAGCCTCGGGTGAGAGGTCTGTGGCGTCAGGAGAAGACTCCCCAGGCAAAGGGCCACTGCCCGGAGCGAGGGCCGCAGCACTGGAGAGGTAAGAGAGTTCTTCAGGCAGCGCTTCCCTCAGGCGGTCGGCAGCCGCAGCAGCCATCATCTGCCAAGGATCCTCAGGCGGCCAGGAATCCACCGCAAGCAGCCTCCCGGATGGAGGCCACCTCTGCACTGCAGAGCCTCCTGCAGGTGGGAAGCCATCTGATGGAGGCACGCTGAACTTCAGAGGAGCCCTTGCCAAATCATTAGACCTCGGGTCCAGAGCGGGCTGAGGATGTTCAGAGTTAGGGGGACCAGTCAAGGAAGGTTGTCCAAGCTGAGGCAAGTTGGCCCCCAAGTTTTGGGAAACTTTCTCCTCCACAACACCAATGCTCCGGGCAAAGAGGCCTGAGGAAAGGGAAGATAAAGCAGCCAATGGTTTCCCTTCCCCGATTCCTGGTTCCCTTTGCTTCCCCTGTGCCTATTCTTCCTTTTCCCTAAATGTGTACCCTCCTGCCTTTACCCTTTTCCTTAATTCCTGTTTCCTGGGGGACCTCCAGTCTCTCCTGCCCAAGGGCATCATGGCCTCCGTACCTGGGAGATGAAGACAGACCAGAAGCAGGCCCAGGGGAGCGCAGCTCCCTGCCATGCGGCCCTGCATCCTGCTCAGCACCCGAATCTCCCTCAGCCCCAAGACAGCCAGCCCTTTATCCTGGTAGTGGGGTGGGGGACAGCAGAAACAGGCTGGGCTAGTGGTTGTGGAGACAATAAACCTCCACATTCCACCCTCATTCCTAATGCGGTCTGTGGCAACAGGTGCCACTTGAATGAGTGTCCCAGAGGAAGCTGGGTGTCCCCCGCCCTGGCTCCTTTCCTTGACCTCCCTGCCCCTCCTTGGCCTAGGTGTCCTGGCTCACAGCTCATACATGGTTGCCAACCTCCCCAGCCCTGCTTCCCTACACACAAGGACCTCCACCCTGGGGTCCCACTCTGTTAATTGCCTCTCTCAGCAACAGAAACACTGGTTTCTCTTTGGGATCTGGATTGTTCCCTCCCAGCACCCCTTTCTCGTGCATCCTCATATCTCCTTCACCTTGGCCTCAACCTGCAGGAGGTTCTGGGGTGCAGAAGTGGCCCCATCTGAGGAGCTGCTCCTAGATGGGACCCTGGATCTAGCTAGGGAAATGGGCCTGGATGCCATCCTTATGAGAAGCTGGCTAATTACCATGAACCGAATGACTTACAACAACATGGATTTATGACTTTACAGTTTTGGAGATCAGAAGTACAAAACAGATCTCAGTGGATTAAAATAAAGGTGTCAGCAGGGCTGTGATTCTTTCTGGGGGCTTTAGGGCAGATTCCCTTTCCCCACTTTTTCACCTTCTAGAGGTCACTTGTGTTCTTTGGCTCATGGTCCCCTTCCTCTATCTCTAAAGCCAAAATTAGCCAGTTCTTACACTGTATCACTCAGACTTCCTCTTCTGCCTCCCACGTCCACATTAAGGGACCTGGTGACTACACTGGACCCACCTGGATAATCCGTGATAATCTCTTTAAGGTCAGCTGACTAGCAACCTTAATCCCATCTGGAATCTTAATTTCCCTTTGCCATGTAACCTAATTCCCACATTGCAGGTATTAGGAATGTGGACATCTTTGATGGTGTTGGGGTTGGAGACATCATTCTGCCTGCCACAGGTGGTCAGATGTGCCACAGAGTGTAAGAAACACTGGGAGAAAGTGGCTATTTCCCAGTAACAGTAGAGGAGGATCTTTAACTGCTGCTGTCGAATGGCCAGGACTTGATCCTTGTTGAAGCTAGGTGGGGAATGTAGAGACTCATTAACTGTTTGTTGTCTTTTAAATATGTTTTATTTTATCATAAAATACAATGCCTTTGTTCTCTCCATGGCTTCCTGGAGGCCTCAGGAGTAGGCTTCTCTGGCTGTCTGAGGTCAAAACACGAGCTGTTGGCTGATTCTACTGCTGTGTCCTCCCCCCCAGCCCCTGCTGGCTTAACCACTGGAGGAGCGAAGAGCTCCTCTCCAGAACTGGCAGTGGGAGGAGCCCAGAGGCCTTTTTGGATGACATGCATGAGTTTTACGCAAGCTTTTAATTTGGAGCACAGCAGAAGACTTGAGGAATCACCGCATCCGAGGGCCTCCCTCCCTGCAATTCCCATCCATGAAGCTTCTGAGGACCTCGATTCCTGCCATTGGCTGCAGATCAGGGGCCAGATGCTGGACCAAGGGTGATTCAGCCCCTTTCTGGTCAATGTAATACATTTCTGCTGATTCCAGACTTGGACTTTCAACAGTTATAAATTCAGGACCAGACAGCACCATCCTGATAGGAGGGAATGGGTTAAGTGCTAGGGTAGGGGTGAATTCCTTTGCAGCCAGCAGAGGCTCCGAGAGGTGGCCTGGGGTGGGGGTGGGGCTCCTACAGGGACAAGCACGACCCCCTCTGCCCTCCTTGGGATGCGGGAACTCCATCTGCCTCAGCCGCTCCCTGCCTGTCTCAGGACTTAAGTCACATGGACCCCACCGCGTACTCCACTTTCTGTCTCTTCTCCAGTGGAGGTGACTCCTCTTCCCTACTGGGGCACGCTGCCCTCTCAGCCCTCAACTGAGAGCCATGTCACTCACACTGTCACTCTGGACCCCAGCAGAGCAGCGAGTGTGAAGACGGAGAGACCACTGGCAGCTCTGTTCTGCCACAGGCCGGGCCTCTTGATCTAGGCCAGTGAGTCACCCTGCTTGGCTGCACTCCCTGCCCCACTCCCATCCTCTCAGTCCTTTACTCTCTCCACCCCCAGCTCCAGGAACAACGCCCACCTGGGCTCCTACTCAGCTGACAGGAATCTGGTTGGAGTTGTTGTGTCCCAGCCTTCCCAAGCTTCCAGGTATCCCAGAAACCCAGGAAATCGAGACTCATGACTCCCAGAGAGGATGGCGTCTAGAAGGTGAGGCATGCTAATGGTGGAAGAAAAGGAGTTTGGGTGGGGAGGGGAGGGAGAGGAAACACTGAGGGCCCTAAATAAGGAGAAGGAGGACCCCATGGTGAATGAGGAATGGGAAGAGAATGGATTTCCTGGAGCAATGAGAGAGGACGGAAATGGAGGAAGGGTCTGGGAGGCCAGGCAATCTCTGCTTTCAGTTCAACAAATATTTATTGTCTTCCTCCTCTATGGGAGGAGCTGGAAGGTAGAAGAGAAATACAGGCCAGCTTTTGAAGGAAAATGAGAGACACAGAGACCTCTAGAGGCGTAGGAAGAGCACCAGCCAGGCTCTCAGAGGAGACCCAGGACTCCAAGAAGGCAAAAAGTCTACACCTAGTCCCCACAGTTTACTGAGCATCTCTCCAGGATCCAGAGACAACAGGGAGCCTGCTCCAACCTCTGAGGGTGCCCCAGTGTCTCCCTCACCTAGGGAAGCATCTGAGCACTGAGGGAAGTGGCCGTAGGAAGGGGCTGAGATAAGGGCCTTGAGAGGCAATGGGTGTGTTGGGGACGGTGATCTAGGAGGGCGTGGTTTGCTCTGTAATGGAGGGTGGGCTGGAATTGGGAGCGAGAGCCCAGTGGCATATTGGGTAGGTTGACCAGAGGTCACTGAAAAGTGGCCACTGTTTCCAGATGATGGTTTGACTTTGCTTTATTTGGTAAAGGGGAAGAGGAAGGTATAACTTTTCCAGGCGTCAGAGGTGCTCTGGGAGCATTTCAGGGGTTTCCCAGTTGAGAAGTTGATGGGTGTGTTACTCAATGGACCATTTCAAAGACACAGCAGAGGGAATTGTAAGGGGTGGTGATCTGGCTGAGGGGCACTGCGGTGGAATGGGAATTTAAACAGTAGGAGAGAATCAAGAGAGGAGCTTTGAATCTACCATTTTGGGAAGAGGAAGGAGGAAGGGGTGATAAGAGAGAGTCTGCAACCTTGGGGTAGTGGAGAAAGCAGAGCCACTCTTTTGGGAAGGAGGAGGGAAACTGAGCTGACCCTGTGCCTGGGCACTGGACTTCTCCCATATGGGATATATTGTATGTGCTTGTTTGTGCCCAAGGCATGCACACACACAAAAGTTGACTTATGGACCGTCGAGTAACTCTCCCTGGGGTAGGAAAACCTCAGGGTCAGCTAGCTGGGGCCCCAGAGGCTTCACTTGGGCTAGGATATCCCGGATGGAGCGGCAGGGGATCTTTCCAGCACTGCCGGAGCCACAGGGCTTGGCACCAGCGGAGGGATCAGGATGGGGAGAGCCATCGGGGTCCCCAGTCAGTGTCAAGGAGGAGACAGACATGCAAGGGTGACCGGAAGAGCTGGACTTGCTGCCACAAGGCTGAAGGATGATTTTGCCACTGGACTGGGAACTGGAGCTGCTGCTGAAGGAGCCGGTGCCTGGTGGGGAGCAGGGGCTCTGGGAAGCACTGCCGCAGGGATGGTAGGGTGAACCGGAGCTGCTGGAAATGCTAGAACTGCTGTGCACTCGAGAACTGAAGGGAGGGCAGGGTCCCTTGGAGCCTGTGGAGCCGCCTCCACAGAGCTGGACCCCACCAGTCCCCACTGGCTGGAACGCAATGACTGAGGAAGCTCCCGACTGGCTGGGGATGATGGGGTTGCTGGAGAAGTATTTGCCCTCAGAGATGGGGGGCCCAGCTGCAAAGGAAGGGACCCCTGGAGAGCCTTTCACAGGGTTATCTTTGGTGAAGTAGCCCACAGGGTAGATTTTCCCTTTACTGTAGGTCATGCCTGGAACCAGATAACTGTCAGAGGAGCCACCCACCACCTCGTAGCCACCATAGGATTTGTCTACAGAGGTGATTGGGGGACAGGGCTTGCCTGGAAGGCCACCGTTGCTACAGGGGAGACCTTGAACCACTCCAGGGCCACCAGAACCATGCTGCTCCACCACCACCACCACAGGCCTCTGACCCCCTGACACAGAGTGGGAGCTGGGGATGTAGGGGCCGGAGTGTGAGATGATGGGCCCTCCACTGCAGGGAGAGTCGGGGATGTCCGAACTACAGGGGCGCTGGTTGAAGCTGACCCTTTGGCCACTGCCGGACACCCCAGAGGTCTGGGGAAAGGAAGAGCTTTGTCCAAGCTGGGAAGGGTTGAGTATTCCACGGTAAGCGTTGTCACTGGTTGGCAGAGCAGAGCCACTCCCTACTTGGGAGCTGCTGCTGCTGAACTGAAAGCTGCTGCTGCTGCTGCTGGAATGAGAGCTGCTGCTTCCTGGGTGAGAGCTGCTGCTTCCCGCATTAGAGCCGCTGCTTCCCGAGTGAGGGCCGCTGCTGCCGGACTGGGAGCCGCTGCCGCCCAGCTGGGAGGAACTGGATGCACCTTGTAGACTAGAGCCAGATCCGGAGGAGTAGCTGACCTGGGAATACCCTGTTCCTGGCTTAAAAGATCCTGCAGAACCACCCTGGGCAACGCTGGATCCACTGGAGCCACCACCGGAGCCACTGGCACTGGAAATGGAGCTGCCAGAACTGCTGGAGCCACTGTAGCTACTAAAGCCACTGGAGTCACCCTTCCCAGTGAGGCAGGGGTCATTAGGAGAGGTGATACGCGTGGGGTCCTTACAGGGGTCTGAGACGGTGCCAATGCTCTTAGCCAAGGTCCCTGTGGAGGAAAGCAGTGGTTAGTAAGGGCCAGGGAGGCTTGGCTTCCTCCCTCACCTTTCAGTCCTATCTCAGTCGTTGGCCTCTCAGGTTTCTCCCAAGTGGAGCCCAGGGAGAGTTTAGGGATGCAGAAAGGAGGAAGAACTGGCTATTGTCTCTAAAGGAGATTGAGGTGGCAGAATAAAAGCAGTTTCATTGTTTGGGAAGGGTGGGCAAACACCAACCAGAAAAATAGAAAATTAGGTGCCAAAGTGAGGGGCCTCAAAGCAAAACATTGAAGCTAAGAGGGGGCTGGGCACAGTGGCTCACGCCGGTGATCCCAGCACTTTGGGAGGCCGAGGTGGGAGGATTACATGAGCCCCAGAGTTTAAGAGCAGCTTGGGCAACATAGTGAGACCCCATCTGTATTTTGTTTTTTAATTTAAAAAATGTTTTAAAAGAAAAGGGAATGAAAAAATGGCAGGAACAAGTAGGTCTAAAAGAAAGGACCCTGAAGAGACAGAGAACTGGGGAAACTGAGGCTCTGAGAAGTCCAGGCATAAATTCTTAAGGAGAAAAACCCTGGGCCAGACAGTGGGACCAAAGGGAAGGAGAAGACAAAAGGCAAAACAATGGGGGGCTGAGAAGCGGAGAAAAACATAGAAGGAGACACTGGAAAAAGATAAAGCTTGGGGCAGAGGGGCTGAAATAAAGGAAAGGGCACTCGAGGACTAAGATTTGGTCACCAGCTTCTTCATGAGAGCCCAGGCTGTGGTCAGGAATGGAAACCCCATTTCCCATCCCAGCACTGGCCATGCCAGTAAGGCTGGGTGGGGGCCAGGATGTGGGGTCACTATCTGTTGCTTCAGAACCTGCTGGTACCAGTGTGGCAGGACACCGCACCCTGAGCCAGCCCTGCTCTCACTGGCCCAGCCCAGGACGAAACCCTGAGAGCCTCAAAGACTCCTGGCTGTGATTAGCTTCCCTCTCTGAGCACACCTGCCTCCATCCAGCCCTTCATCTGAGTTCTGCTGCCTTGGCTTCCCTTTGGGATGTGGGAACACATCTTTCCTTATCTTTCCTTTCCTTTGCTCAAAACCCCAGGCCCAACTTACCCTGTGGTTCCTCCATGACTCTTTCACCTGCATTTCTTCTGCATTCCCTAGTCCCTCCAGGTCCCACGTGACACAAACAGAGCCACATAGCAAGTTACTGAACCTCTCTGAGCTTTAGTTTATACATTCAGAGGGGCCAAATTTGTCTTGCCTTCTCACAGCATTACTATGAAGAAGACTAAATGAGATCATCCATCTGGAAGATTTTTTTTCTTTTTTTTTTTTTGAGATGGAGTTTGACTGTTGTTGCCCAGGCTGGAGTGCAGTAACACGGTCTCAGCTCACTGTAACCTCTGCCTCCTAGGTGCAAGCAATTCTCCTGCCTCAGCCTCCCAAGTAGCTGGGATCACAGGCACCCGCCACCACACCCAGCTAATTTTTTGTATTTTTTGTAGAGATGGAGTTTCACCATATTGGCCAGACTAGTCTCGAACTCCTGACCTCAGGTGATTCACCTGCCTTGGCCTCCCGAAGTGTTGGGATTACAGGCGCAAGCCATCGTGCCTGGCCAGAAGATGTTTTAGAAAGTGTAAAGCATTATGTATTATGATTTATTACTGCCACTCATCCTGATCCCTCCACTAACAACCAGACTTCCATCCTCTGTGATGTCCCTGTTCTCTCCTCAGAAAGAAATTCTCTGCATGCACCTCCACGCCAAACCCCTTCTGTGCCAATTCCCTTCAGTACTCTGCACAAATTCACCAAGCATTGCCTTTCTCTTTCTCTATTCCCTCAGACACCAACCACCTACCAGACCGTGGGAAGGTCGCAGAAATTCCTCAAGCGCTGTAAGTACCCGGTGGTCAACAACACAGGTCCAGGGGTCTCCTGGCCTGGGGTTGAAATCTTGGCTTTGCTGCTTTCTAATGCATGATCCTGAGCTAGTTTCCTAACCTCTTCATGCCTCAGTGTCCTCATCTGTAGAGTGGAAATAGCAAATCTCCTTTCATACCATTCTTGTAATGATCAAAAGTGCTAATGTAGGCCGGGTGTGGTGGCTCACGCCTGTAATCCCAGCACCTTGGGAGGCCGAGGCGAGTGGATCACTTGAGTCAGGAGTTCCAGACCAGCTTGACCAATATGGCGAAACCCTGTTTCTACTAAAAATACAAAAAAAATTATCTGGGTGTGGTGATGGGCGCCTGTAGTCCCAGCTACTTGAGATGCTGAGGCTTGAGAGTTGCTTGAACCTGGGAGGTGGAAGTTGCAGTGAGCCGAGATTATACCACTGCACTCCAGCCTGGGAGACACAGTGGGACTCCATCTCAAAAAAAAAAAAAAAAAAGGTTCTAATATATAATCCAAATGTGCTTAAAACAGAGCCTAGCATATTAAAAGGCTCTAAAAATGATATCACTATTAAACGTCCAATCATTATCATGTAGTGCTCCCATAACAAAAATCACCACCACCACCATTTATATAAACCTCTAGAATTTCCAAAGCATGTGTCACATACATTATTTAATTTGAGACACACAGACTAGAGATAGGTGTCATTAACCCCACTTCAGAATTTCAGAAACTGAGGCTCAGGAAGTTTAAGAAACTTACCTAAGGTGACAAGGCAGCGAGGAGCAACCCCCAGACTCAACAGGCAGATTCCAGACCCCCTGCCCGTCCCCGTCACTGGGTCCTCTCCTGGACTCTCCCTCCCACCTTCCTCCTGTTCCCAGCGCCCCCAGCCTCCTACCTGGCAGGAGGAGACCAGCCAGCAGCAGTGCCATCATCCCGCGCCCGCCCACACGCCCCATCCAGGGTGCCCGAGACGAGCCCATCTCGGACTGCACAGCCTCCTGACTGACGGCAGCTCGAGGACACCCGGGTCCTTTATGCCAGAGCTGGACATTCCCTGGGCAGGAGTCATTGTGGGGAGGGGAGGAGACGTGGAGGGGGTGGGTGCCCTAGGGGAAGTTGGTGTGGCTGGGAGGAGCGTGGTAATCAGCCCGGTGCATCTGCCTACTCAGCAGCAGCAGTGGCTGCAGTGTGGGGTACCCATGGCCACGGGGCCCTGACGATCCTGCCACCTGACAGGCCTGGCCCCGGCTCCTCATTGCCTAACCCGGAACCAGGCGCTCTGCCCCACGGCCACCCACTCTGGGGCGGCCACTCTTGCCACGGGACACAGCCGCCTGGCTCCTTAACTCTCCTGCCTACCCTGGCTTGGCCTGTCTCCCCATCTGCCCTCCACTCGCAGACGTGGGCATTTCAGCTTTTTTTTCTGCACTTAGGTGCCTGTTCCAGCCCCACCTGCCCAACCCCAGTGAGGTCCCATTCACAGCCCCCAGTCTGCTCCTTCCTTGGGACCCCATCACTCCACCTCCACTTTCCTCCTTCAAATATGAGTTCTGCCCCATCCCCAGGATCCCCTCCCACCACTCCCCAAGTACTAGGCCAGCCATACACCTATTACATGTTCCATCACCTGGGGAACCTTCTCCTTCCCAGAAATGGGGCACCACATTCCCAAAACCAACTCCCTGACCTGTTCCTTCTGGGGGCCTCTGGGGATGGCATGGTGATGGGGGTTGGGGGGGGGTGCTGGGAGCCAGGGCTCAGCCAGGGGAGGGGCCTGGGCTGATGACCTCTGTCATAGCTGGGCCTTGGTTACTCACAGGCCACTCACAGCCCCTCCCCATGGCTGGAAACCCAGACCTCAAGGGTGAGCAAGAGGCTAAGAAGGCTAATTGGGAAGGTGGTGGCCCCATATCCCATCTGCTGGCCCTGGGCTGGATGAGCGAGCAGGAAGCAGCAGCCAACTCTGGGCCGGTCAAGGAGGGCCAGGCAGGCTCCCAGGTCCTCAAAGGATGAAAGGAGGCCAGGAGAACCAGAGCCCTGCCATCTGCTGAGAGGGTGGTGGCTTCTCCTCCATTGCACTGGCCTCACTCCTGCTCTGGCCCCGGCCCTGCCCCAGCCAATTAATTGCTCACTAGTATTGCCGGAGTATCAGTATCGGAGGGAGGTGCCTAGGAGTTCAGCAAGCTGCCCTCTCCCCTGCCAGGCCTCAGACACCCCTGCTCCCCTCACCCAAACTCACTTCCAAAACCTCATCTCCTCACAAAGGCAGGTCCATCCCTGGAGCCCTTGGGCTGGTCTCTCCCATTCCCTCTACCTCCTGACCGGCCTTTAAGTCCAGACCAGCAGGATGGAAATGTTTCCTGTCTGTGCTGTCTGATACAGTAGCCACTAGCCACATGGGGCTAGTCTAACCACCAAAGATTTGGAACTTTAATTTTAATTAATTGTAATGATGTGGTTGGCCACGTGCAGCTAGTGGCTACCATCTAGTCTTGCTCTTGACTTGCTGGTGACACTCAGAATGGGAGTGGGAGGAAAGAGGGGCTGAGGGAGCCGAGGAGAGAGGAAGGGATAGGAAGGGTCGCCTGAAGGGGGCTAATGCCTTGGGAAAAACAAAAACACTGGCTTCAGAATGAAGATGACGTGGGTTCAGGTCCCAGCTAACCTCTTGGCTTTGGGCGACTCTTCAAACCTTTCTGAACTTCCATTTCCTCATCTGTAAAATGGGGATATTTTAAATAACACTTAACTCGTGAGGTTTTTGTGAACATCAAATGGGAAATTATCAGAAAGGTTAGGCCGGGCGCGGTGGCTCAAGCCTGTAATCCCAGCACTTTGGGAGGCTGAGACGGGTGGATCACGAGGTCAGGAGATCGATACCATCCTGGCTAACACGGTGAAACCCCGTCTCTACTAAAAAATACAAAAAACTAGCCGGGCGAGGTGGCGGGCGCCTGTAGTCCCAGCTGCTCAGGAGGCTGAGGCAGGAGAATGGCGTGAACCCGGGAGGCGGAGCTTGCAGTGAGCCAAGATCCGGCCATTGCACTCCAGCCTGGGCGACAGAGCGAGACTCCATCTCAAAAAAAAAAAAAAAAGAAAGGTTAAATGGGACAAGGGGTGCAGTCCCCCTGTAGAAAGCCCAGCAAATGGAGCCCTGCAGGTGCTCCTGTCTTCATCCTTCCACTGGGGGAAACAAATAGGCCAGGTTCACCCCACGGCCCCAGGCTCCCTTTCCTGAGTCTCCAGCCCAGCCAATGCTAGCAGAGTCTCTTCTGCTCCCTTCCTGCCTTGTGCAGAGCTGCAGGCACAAATGTGAGACACAGATACCATTTAAAGTGATGCTGTTCGGCGGGCGTGGTGGCGCTTGTAATCCCAGCACTATGGGAGGCCGAGGTGGGCAGATCACTTGAGGCCAGGAGTTGGAGATCAGCCTGGCCAACATGACGAAACCCTGTCTCTACCAAAAATACAAAAAAAAAAAAAATTAGCCAGGCTTGGTGGTAGGCACCTGTAATCCCGGCTACTCAGGAGGCTGAGGCAGGAGAATCACTTGAACCCGGGAGGCGGAGGTTGCAGTGAGCCAAGATCGCACCATTGCACTCCAGCCTGGGTGACAAAAGGGAAACTCTGTCTCAAAAAATAAAAAATAAATAAATTAAGTGATGCTGCTCTTTCCAAACATCATTTCTTCCTGTGGGCCTCCCTAGACTCTCAGGCTTGGCTCCCTGGAGGACCTGGGCAAGCAGGCAGGGGGCTCTGGGGCAGCGAGGGGAGTGGCAGAGGTCAGGGAGGCGTGGACTAGAAGGTGCTGGGCCATTCCTCAGGTTGGGAGGGGAGAAGGCAGCGGAACAGCAGAACCTGTGGCTTCTTCTTTTCCAACACAAACTTCCCCTGACCAGCCAGAGGTAGCAAAGTTTTTCTTGTTTTCTTTCTCACATTCCTCCCAGCTGCCGTCAGAACTTGGCCAAGACAGCCAGGCTGGAGGAGGCACAGTCTCTCCCGGCCTCCTGCCAGGTTCCAGCCGCCCACGTGGGTTGGTGGTGCAGCCACATCCCTCCTCCTAGCTACTCTCTCCTGTCCACTCCTGTCCACTCCATCCTGCCACTCTGGGCTGCCCAGTTCCTCTACTGTCCTGCCCACCTCTGGGCCCTCAAACTCCAATCTGCTGCGCTTTTGATTTTTTACTGAAACCCTGTCTTCAGTGCTGGATTTTACTCTGCTGCTCACCATTAATCTTCCTCTCAGCACAGGCGGTGAAGACCTAAAGCTAATGGGGCTTAGGAGGGTAGAGAAGGGCATCAGCTGAGTGCCCGCACAGGCCAGGGTCACCTTCAGTGAAGCTGCCACTTTGGTGATGTCCACAGTAGTGCAGGCAGTTCTGCTGTGTTCTACAGCAACAGATTCTGCCCCTGCCCGTGCCGGTGCATTGGACCAGGTGAGAACGTGTGGGTGGCGTAGACACCCCGCACCTGAGAAAATCAAACTCAAAGCACATGCCTTCCATAGGCAAAAGGTGGGGCTCCTAGTCATGTGTTATGAAGCAGGCAGGTCACTCTCCCCTCCACCCTCCAGCAGCCCTGTGCTGCTGTGTTTTCTGTGCCAGGCTTGGCCCCCAGTGCACGCTCCTCTGCTGTGCTTTGGAAGTTGCACTGAGAAGGAAGAGGAATTGTTCCTTGTCCTGAGGAGCTGCCATCCAACTGGGGACACACAGCCTAGAGTGGAGAAGCAGATAGGCACTTGGCTTCAGGGAGGTGGCAGGACTTTCCCTAGGCCTTGAGGAATGAGAGAAACACGGAGCAGGCAGCCAGACACAGGGCCTTGCGGTGCTTCAGGTGTGTTTAGAACCAGTGGATGGCGTGGGTTGGTGTGGGACATACATGTGGAGGAACAGTGGTGTGGGAGAAGGGACAGGCTGCTTGGATCGGGACTGTAGATGACTTACAACATCAGGTTAAAAGAATTTGGATTCTACAGGAATTGCAGTAAATGTGAGAGGGTGCAGGGAACCAAAGGGCTTTGATCACAAAGGGGGCTGAAGCATGGCGTGGTGTAGTCCCAGCTACCCAGGAAGTGGAGGTGGGAGGAATCCGAGGCCAGCTGGGGCAACATGAGGGACTCCATAAAGAGGAGGCTTGGGGCACGAGATCCACCGTGTACTGACAGCCTGCTGCAGGCGGACACGGTGCCTGGGTATTTAACATGTATTGTCTTGTTCAATCTTCACAATAGCCCTACAGGGTAAGTGCTTTTCCCCCGTTTCCCAGATGAGAAAACTAAGTTCAAATTATTTGTCCAAATCAGCTGCTAACAAGCAAAAATGTTTGAAAAGATTCAAACCCAGGCCTGTTGGAATTCCAGGCCCACATAGATCCTGTTACTCTGCAGCTGACACCATGCTATAAACGGGTGGCAGAGGTTCATGGACAGGCTTCAGAGGTTCCCTAAACCCTGTAAGGATGTGTGCAAAATTCCTTATATATATGAGTATTTCTAGAGAGATTTCCACTCTCAAAGCTGGCCAGCTATGGTGACTCACGCCTGTAATCCCAGCGCTCTGGGAGGCCGAGGCAGGTGGATCACTTGAGCTCAGGAGTTTGAGACCAGCCTGGCCAACATGGCAAAACCATCTCTACTAAAAATACAAGAATTAGTCAGGTGTGGTGGCGAGCACCTGTAATCCCAGCTACTCGGGAGGCTGGGGCACGAGAATCGCTTGAACCGGGGAGGCAGAGGCTGCAGTGAGCTGATTTCGTGCCACCGAACCCCAGCCTGGGTGACAGAGTGAGACTCTGTCCCAAAAAAAAAAAAGTTAAGAATTCCTAAGTGAGGGTTACCGGCTTAAGAGGTCCCTCCTTCACAGCTTTCCTCCTCTGGGGACCTGAGAGTCAGGACAGAAGTTCTAGAATAAATGTATCCCATAGGGGTCCTTGGTAGACCAGGGCTTAGGCTTGGAAGAAGGAAAACGGAATGAGAACAAGGAAGAGAAAGAGCCCGAAAAAGCAGCTTATTTTGTGCTGGGGAGAAAAGGAAGGGGGCCACCCGGAGCTGCTCTGGAGCTCCAGGGCCTGTGGGTTCCTCCCCTCCTTTGTTTCTCTCTGCTTGGCTCCAGCGAGAGGCCATTTCCTCTCCTCCTCTCTCTTTCTCCATGACACCCACGCTTCCCTGTGGACTCACCTCTGCAGCCACAACACCACCCTCCTCTCCCCGGGTGGAAGCCGACGCTCCTGGCCCCCTCCCAGTAGGGGATGTCCTCTGAGTTGTTTTTCCTGTGCGGGGAGGGGTGGAGTGAGTCATCCACACTCTTCACCTGGATCCTCTGGTGACCGAGAACATAGAAGGAGAGGGCACATCCCCAGTCAGGCGTTCCGAACATCTCTGTGGGGACAGACCCTCCTTAGCCCAGGTGCTCCCATGGGACTGGCTACACTTCTTGACTCAGTTTTAATCTCGACTTTTCTGCCTTCCTCTTGGGAATGCCCCTCACTTCTGTGGCTTCTTTCATGTAGTAGACGATCAAGGGTGGAATCCACAGTCCATGGGCCCTGACTTCTTGCCTTTCTCTCAAATAGACTCTGCAGCCAGCCATCTATGCAGCGCCCCAATGGCTTTGAAATGCAACAGAAACCATCACCCCCGCCCCGGACCGTGGGCTCCATGCCAGTAGGCAAAGCACAGGTGTGTTCACTGAGTTCCCAGCACATAGCTGTGGCAGGCACTTGGTGATATTTAGAAATAAAGGAATGGATGAATGTGTCCAGGCTGTGCTTCCCCTTTCCACCTTATGCAGGGACATGGTGCCCTCCTGTCTGGCTTCCTGCCCTGTGCCCCTGACTCCAGCACAGCTCCTATGTGCAAAGCCCCAGTAGGTGCTGGAGGGATTCACTGATGGCCTTGGCGGAGATGGCAGTGGGCACGTGCACTTGGCTCTGACACAGCCACTCATGCGACACCCTGTGCAATCTCAGCCTGGGCCTGTGTGTCCTGCCCTCATTCCTCACAGGTGACTGTCTCCCCTGAGCCACTCTTCTCTCTATTGGATTAGCTCCTTTTTTTCCCCCAGGGGTGTAACACATTTTTATGAACAAACAGCAGAGTTCACATGGCTGTGATGAGGACATACTGGGGTTTCCCCTGGACATGGCATTAATCTGATGCCAGGGGTGGGCAGGATCGTGCTGTATACTTTAAAAAAAACCCTAGGGGGTTCTGTTAGGTGCCCCCACTGCAGCATAACGAGTTGCCCCTAGCTGAGAAGCCCATTCCTGGGGTCTGTCCACACCATCCTCTCCCTGAGATTATTCCAGGTATGGGCAGTGCTTGGCTCTACCCTTCGTTCTTTCTTCCCTGCTAGGCTGCTGGTCCATGGCTCTCTCCTCTATGGAATAGCCTCCTGGAGCTTGGCTGGGTCAGGCCCCACTTTCCACTCTTCCCATGCCTGTCCTCACCCTCCCAGCAGCCCTGCCAGCTCCGAGGGGCCCAGGGCACTGCAGCTGGCACATGGGAGTAAGGGCTGGGGCCAGAGCCAGGTGCACCTTCGGGCAATGAATCCTGAAAAAGGAAGAATTCGGCAAGTGGAGTTCTTCCCACCAAGCTATCTTCCCCCGAGTCTTTTCCCTTCACCCCCACTTCCCAAAAGCAGCAGGGAGTCAGCTGCAGGGCAGTCGGTGCCTGGTCCCTGGGCAGAAGCCTTCATGGCTGTTTCAGTCACACCCTGAGGCCACCCCTCTTATCTTGCAAGGAGGGAGACCACAGAGGCTGTGTTTAGCTCTCACAGTAACAAGACTGTTCCCCTCTCTGTTCTGCAGAGTGAGTGTGAGGGAAAAGAGCGCTCCTTGTCTGCTCATTATGTGCACCTATTAAATAGTCATTCTTTCCACTAGGGCTATTAGTGGTTTTTATTGTTACTGGTCACCCAGAATTAGAGTCCCAACTCCCTCAAGAGGGTGAAAGAGAGGGCCAAGGTGCAGTCTGAACGTGCTCTCAGGAGAGGAGAGGCCAGAAAGACTTGTACCAGCAGGGACTTCTAGGGTGAGCTGGCCCTTGGAGCGCCTGGGAATGGGACTGCCGCGGCCCATCTTCCCTCCTGTGTTCTGGGCTGTCTGAGTGCCTCTGGTGAGAGTTCCTCACAGGAGGGAGCTTCTCCTACTGCCCAGTGTCTCCCTGGCACCTAGGCATCACCCAGCACACAGAGGTGACCAGCAAACACAGACTCCTGTTAGAGAGACATCTCGTGTCCCACTCTGTTCTCTTGGGCCCTGAGACTAGAACATCTTCACCAGAGACCAGCACCAACTCCTTGGCAGTCTGTAACATTCAGCTCGGTGCCAACATCTGCCCGTGCAGGACTGATCTCCATTCTCTCAATGACCCTAGGAGACAGGAATTATTATTAGTAGTAATAGTATTAGTATTCTGAGATGGAGTTTCGCTCGTAGCCCAGCCTGACCAACATGATGAAACCCCATCTGTGCTAAAAATACAAAAATTAGCGGGGCGTGGTGGTGAATGCCTGTAATTCCAGCTACCTGGGAGGCTGAGGCAGGAGAATCACTTGAACCCGGGAGGTGGAGGTTGCAGTGAGCCGAGATCACACCACTGCACTCTAGCCTGGGCAACAAGAGCGAAACTCCGTCTCAAAAAAAAAACAAACAAACAAACAAAAAAACATACACACACATGTTTGGACCATCCCTATTTCCTTGCTATGCCTAAGCTGCATCACACCATTCATCACTAGGTGACATTCTGCTACAGATACCTTGTAAGCATCTGTGTATCTCTCTCCTTCCCCACTGGAAAGCAGCTCCCTGAGGGCAGGGCCCTGATCCTTTGACTGGCTGTGGTATCCTCTCCTGTAGACCGGCTCATGAAATAATCACGGAGAGAATGTGTAAATGATGATCATGAGGTCCACTTGGACAAGCAGCCTGTGCCTGAATTTTCCTGAGGGCTCCAGACCCTGTCTAGCCTCATCTCACATGCCTGGCTCACCTCAGAATGGTTGCCTTGGCAGCTAAGGGGACACCTGTGTGCCTTGATGATGGCCCCAGGGAGTGGATGACATTAGTGAGGGAAAGAGCTCTAGAGGAAAACACCTGAGAGGGGTCTCTAGGCTGCCCTCTGGTGGCAGTTCTTGGAACAAGACCTGAGAGCTGCTACCTTGGCTCTCAGCATTGCCTGCGAGTTTAGAGGTTATTAAAGAAATCCCCGGCCGGGTGCGGTGGCTCAAGCCTGTAATCCCAGCACTTTGGGAGGCCGAGACGGGCGGATCACGAGGTCAGGAGTTTGAGACCATCCTGGCTAACACGGTGAAACCCCGTCTCTACTAAAAAATACAAAAGCTAGCCGGGCGAGGTGGCTGGCGCCTGTAGTCCCAGCTACTCAGGAGGCTGAGGCAGGAGAATGGCGTAAACCCGGGAGGCGGAGCTTGCAGTGAGCTGAGATCCGGCCACTGCACTCCAGCCCGGGCGACAGAGCAAGACTCCGTCTCAAAAAAAAAAAAAAAAAAAGAAAGAAATCCCCCTAAAGTCCCATCCCAAGGTCACACAGAGAACGAACGGCAAAGTAGGGACAATAACCCAAGTCATAATCTGTTGATCTCACTACCATGCTATCCTGCCTGCCCCCATCGCACGAGTTGAATTACGCTGCAAAAGGAAAGGTGGGAATGGGGTGGGGACTGGGGATTTCCCGGAGGGAGTTGATTAATGCCTCTGAGGATATTAGGGGGAAAAACCCACAGGAGGTGCATTTGGTTTAATTCAGCAAGTTTTTTGAGTCAGTGCCAGGCACCTGGTGGGCACTTCATTAAAGATTAGCAGGAGAAAAAAAATGTACAGTAAGAAAGCTTAAGTTTATACCAAAGCGAGTCTCAGGTCAAACGATTTTGAAATATGAAATTGGCAGAGAAGTTAGGAGTCCCTCCTGGGCTCCTACGTCAGGGTGTGCCCCTCTCTAACTTTTTATCAAATTTTAACTTTTTATCAAATTTTATTGCCATAATGTATATGTTTGTCGTTCCTAAACACAGAGCCCCTTGAGGGCAGGGAGGACTGAAACTGCTTCCTGGGACTGTCACCATCACCTAGCACCCCACACAGCAGATGCTCAATAAATGTTGATTGTGTGGGCAAATGGATGAACAAATGAATGGTTTGGAGTTTCCCTGGCCAGAGAGCTTCAAAGCAGAGCAGACAACCATCTCTTCTGTCTAGTCCAAAGACATCATTCGCTGCCCAAAGGCTGAGGGCTGTGCCTGGTGCTTTCTCAAGGTAACTCAGATTGTATAATTAGATTTTACCATGATACTAGATCTAGGTTCTTTCTTTTTCTCTTGGCCAAGCATTTAATAACTATCTGTCATGTCCAAGGTTCTGGGCTATTGTTCTGTAAATCCGTGATCCTATTCTGTTATTTAATTCCATGACTCTGTGTTGACATAGATGTGACAGTGTCCCTGCTGCATTTACTCCTAGGTGAGCTTAGCCAAGGCAGGTAGAGAGGAACCAGCATTGTCTAATCTGAATGGAGAAGCCAGCACAATGGGTTTCCCTGTGCAAATACCTCCATACCATCCAGGCCCACTCAGTCTCCTCCCCAGCTAATGAAGACAACCTGTCTGAGTGCCAAGATCCACTGCCTATTAATAGGTACTAAAATCTCCAGTTGCCTCATGCCTCCCCCTTCTCTTTCCCACTCACTTACCTGCCACGTCAGCCTGGAAAGAATTGGTTTGCAGCCAGGCAGTCCTGCATCCAGTCTTGACTTTGGCACTTGTGATATGACTTGCACAGGTGAGTTACCTCTCTCAGTGTTGGTTCCTCATCTGTGAAATGGGGCTAATCATTTGTTTTATTGAGTGCCTTCTAGGCCAGGTACTAGGAGAGAAGTAAGGGATACAAAGAAAGACAAGGCACCATTACTGTCTTCAAGAAGCTCATACTTTCCAAGGAAGTAAAGGCATGGAAACCCACACAGTGCTGTGGAATTAAAGAAGGCAGTATGCTGTAAAGAGCCCCAGCTTTTTCCCTAGGCAACATGAGGGGCTCAGTTCCTTTCCCGCACTTTCTGTCTTCTTTAAGAATTTCTCTTGGCCGGGCACGGTGGCTCAAGCCTGTAATCCCAGGACTTTGGGAGGCCGAGATGGGCGGATCACAAGGTCAGGAGATCGAGACCATCCTGGCTAACCCAGTGAAACCCCGTCTCTACTAAAAAATACAAAAAACTAGCCAGGCGAGGTGGCGGGTGCCTGTAGTCCCAGCTACTCAGGAGGCTGAGGCAGGAGAATGGCATAAACCCGGGAGGCGGAGCTTGCAGTGAGCTGAGATCCGGCCACTGCACTCCAGCCTGGGCGACAGAGCGAGACTCCGTCTCAAAAAAACAAACAAAAAAAAAACAACAAAAAAAAGAATTTCTCTTAAATGGATGTGGTGGCACATGCCTGTGGTCCCAGCTACTCAGAATGCTGAGGCAGGAGGATCCCTTGAGTCCAGGAGGTGAAGGTTGCAGTGAGCCGTAATTGCACCACTGCACTCCAGCCTGGGCAACAGAGCAAGACCCTGTCTCAAAAAATTTAAAAATTAATTAATTAATGTTTTCCTCCTAACTAACTCCACCTTATTGGCTTGAGGGTCAGTTTGAGGGGTCCAGACTTCCTTCTTCCTTTCTAGCCATAGCTCCCTGACACAGTATACCCAGAGATGTATGTGTTTCTCCCCACCCTGGACACATTTTTTTTTTTCCCCTGAGGCAGGGTCTCGCTCTGTCATCCAAGCTGGAGTGCAGTGGTACGATCATGGCTTACTCCAGCTTCAACCTCTCATGGTCAGGTGATCTTCCTGGCCAACATGGCGAAACCCTGTCTCTACTAAAAAAAACTACAAAAATTAGCTGGGACTACAGGCATGCACTACCATGACCCGGCTAATTGTTAAACATTTCTTTTTGTAGAGGTGAGGTCACACTATGTTGCCCACACTGGTATCAAACTCCTGAGCTCAGGCGATCCTCCTGCCTTGGCCTCCCAAAATGCTAGGATTACAGGTGTGAGCCACTGTGCCTGGCCCTTTTTTAATTTTTATTTTTTTTAGAGGTGGGGTCTTGCTGTGTTTCCCAGGCTGGTTTTGACCTCCTGAGCTCAAGCAGTCTTCCACCTCCGCCTCTGGAATAGCTGGGATTACAGGTGCACCCTACCATGTTCAGCTAACTAATTTTGTTTGTTCAGAGACAGGATCTCACTATGTTGTCCGGGCCCAGGCACAGTTCTAATAGAGGAGGGAGACTTTCAGATATGAGCTCCCACACCTGGCACCAAGATCTTCCCTAATTTTCCCCCGACTTTTCTCTCCAACTTGTCTCTCTCTTCTCCAGGTTACTTTACTCCAATCATTCTGATCTACTCTTTGTTAACTGGGCCCTTCATTAAATAATTTAGCCTTTCACAAAACACACATTAAGTGTGCATGACGGCCCAGGCACTGTATTCTGTGTCAGGGTTACACAGATTAATAAAGAGCTGGGATGGGCCAGGCGCGGTGGCTCATACCTGTAATCCCAGCACTTTGGGAGGCCAAAGCTGGTGGATCATGAGGTCAGGAGTGCAAGACCAGCCTGGACAACATGGAGAAACCCTGTCTCTACTAAAAAACTACAAAAATTAGCCGGGCATCATAGCAGGCGCCTGTAATCCCAGTCACTTGGGAGACTGAGGCAGGAGAATTGCTTGAATCCAGGAGGCAGAGATTGCAGTGAGCCAAGATGGTGCCATCACACTCCAGCCTGGGCAACAAGAGCAAGACTCCATCTCAAAAACAAATAAACAAACAAACAAAAAATAGCTGGAATGATGTAGTGGTTAAAATCAGTGTTGTTAGCATAGCACAGACCTGAATTCAAATCCTGATTCTTCCATTTGTCCCCTGTGTGACCTTGCATGGGTCACTGTACCTCTCTAGGCCTGTTTCTGTCTTCTGTGAAGTGATCATGATAGCGTTGTTATGCAAAATAAATGAGAGCATAAGCTGTAGAGCGTTTGGCAACAGTGCCCTATGGCACATACGCAGTAGAAAGTAGTTGCAATAGTGTGTAGCAAATATTTTGCATCCTAGGTTGGATTCCCCAGAAGCAGACCCTGAGACAAAGATGCAAGTACAAGAAATTTATTTAAAACTAATGAGAAGTTGGGTGCAGTGGCTCACGCCTGTAATCCCAACACTTTGAGAGGCGGAGGCAGGAGGGTTTCTTGGGCTCAGGAGTTTGAGACCAGGTTGGGTAATATAGTAAGACCCAATCTCTACAAAATAATTAGCCAGATGTGGTGACGTGTGCCTGTGGTCCAGCTACTTGGGAGGCTTAGGTGGGAAGATCGCTTGGGCCCAGGCTGCAGTAAGCTGTGATGGTGCCACTGTACTCCAGCCTGGGCAACAGAGTGAGACCTGTCTCAAAAATAAATAGGCTGGGTACAGTGGCTCACACTTGTAATCCCAGCACTTTGGGAGGCCAAGGCGGGCAGATCACCTGAGGTCAGGAGTTCGAGACCAGCCTGGACAACATGATGAAACCCCCATTTCTACTAAAAATACAAAAATTAGCCAGGCGTAGTGGCGCATGCCTATAATCCCAGCTACTCAGAAGGCTGAGGCAGGAGAATTGCTTGAACCCAGGAGGCGGAGATTGCAGTGAGCCGAGATCACACCACTGCATTCCAGTCTGGGCAACGAGAGGGAGACTCCGTCTCAAAAATTGAATAAATAAATAAATACATAAATAGAAGTAATGAGGGGACTGGGCATGATGGCTCACACCTGTAATCCCAGTGCTTTGGGAGGCCAAGGCAGGAGGATTGCTTGAGTCCAGGAGTTCCAGACCAGCCTGGGCAACATAGCAAGACATCATTTCCACAAGAAATTAAAAAATTAGCCCGGTGAGTGGAGTGCATCTGTAGTACCAGCTACTCAGAAGGCTGAGGCAGGAGGACCACTTGAGCCCAGGAGGTCGACACTGCAATGCATTATGATCGTGCCACTGCACTTTAGCCTGCGTGACACAGTGAGACCCTGTCCTAAAGAAAAAAGTAATGAGGGTGGGGAGGAGTGGAAAGGGAGTGGGAAAGTGGACCCAAGCACATGAGTGGAACCAAGCTAAGACCCCAAGGAGGACTGGGGTATTGACACCGTCATATTTGTGCACCATTGGTTAAGGCCTGGGGTTGGGCTGGGGGAGTGGGAGGGTGGTGGCATGTGAGGATGTGGGAGAGAAAAATTTCCAAGTGCTTCCAGCTCTCTGTCCCTGGAAAAGGTCCCAGTGGAGGCATAGGCGGGGCTGTTGTGGGTAATTTGGCTGTTGAGGGTGATTTAGCACTCTGGGAGTCCATAGGCACAAAAATGGTAAAGGGGTTCAAGAAGAAATGCATAGAACACAGTCCCTGCTCCACGAGGTTCATGACCTGAGAAAGTCAGACATGAATAAATCATTGCCATAGTGTGACTGGGGTGAAGGGTGTCGGGGGTTGGGCGGGGTGCGGGAGGGAGTGGTGTAGGCAGAGGCGTTCCTGAGGAGAAATACAGCTGGTTTGGGAGAGGAAGGGCATTCCAGACATAGGGAACAGCACAGACGAAGGCTGATGCACATAGGCGCAAGGGCCGGTCCCCACAGCTGGTGGGTCTGGCCATGAGAGCACATCATCCAGGGGCAGCTTCTGCACCTGCGCCCTGCATGAGGCTCCAGGTCCACCCTTCCTGGACCATCCTCCAGACACACCGCCCGCTCTTCTCTCAGGTCTGGCTCCGGGCCCTCCTCCCAGAAGCTTCCCCTGACTAGTCCAGCTTACCGTAACTCTTCTGAACTCACAGCGTTTACTGCCAAGGCTATTACATTGGTACTTACTCGTGTCATTATTAGGACATATGCATTTTTACTGTCTTTGATGTTATTTAAACTTAACTGTGAATGCTGCCCCTCTCAATTTTAAGTTTCCGAGTAGAAACTACATATTTTTACTCTTTATGTTCTTATATTCTCCCATGGCACCCAGCATTCGTGGACACACTGAGGAAGTAAGAGAATGAATGAATGAGGCAGGGCGCAGTGGTTCACGCCTGTAATCCCAGCACTTTGGGAGGCCGAGGTGGGGGAATCATCTGAGGTCAGGAGTTCAAGACCAGCCTGACCAACACGGTGAAACCCTGTCTCTACTAAAAATAAAAAATAAAAAAATTAGCCGGACGTGGTGGCAGGCACCTGTAGTCCCAGCTACTTGGGAGGGCTGAGACAGGAGAATTGCTTGAACCTGGGAGCCAGAGGTTGCAGTGAGTCAAGATCGGGCCACTGCACTCAAACCTGGGCGACAGAGTGAGAATACGTCTCAAAAAAAAGAAAGAAAGGAAAGAAAGAAAGAAAGAAAGAAAGAAAGAAGGAAGGAAGGAAGGAAGGAAGGAAGGAAGGAAGGAAGGGAGGA
>NW_016825208.1:107088-157399 GCF_001698545.2 Rhinopithecus bieti | reverse complement strand
GNAGAAGGAAGGAAGGAAGGAAGGAAGGAAGGAAGGAAGGAAGGAAGGAAGGAAGGAAGGAAGGAAGGAAGGAAGGAAGGAAAGAAAGAAAGAAAGAAAGAAAGAAAGAAAGAAAGAAAGAAAGAAAGAAAGAAAGAAAGAAAGAAAGAAAGAAAGAAAGAAAGAAAGAAAGAAAATAAATGCATCTCTTAATGAGATGGGAAGGGGGGAAGGGTTGATTTGTTTCCCATTGACCTTTGGCAGCTCTGGGAAGGGCGCTCTGGTCAGGCCCAGGACAGGCAGGAGATTCTTTCTAGGGAGGGGCACATATTCATCTGGAAAATGATTCCCTTAAAGCTGGTCCTGTCAACACACCCCTGGGAAGGTTTTCATATGCCACCAGGGGTATCCAAGCCATAGGTCATTAAACAGAGATGAAACTTGCCTTCCCATTCTTCAATATTGTGTTCCCAGAAAGGGAGAAATGTGGGCCTGAATGTTACTGTGACTTGCATAGTGATATTTCCAACCCTCCTCCTGCTGAGCCTCATAGCCTTACGTACTGGATATGGGCAAGATAGGAACTCAGATTACTTCCAGGTCTCTGTAAATTTAGGACTGTGAAGAGGGCAACCAAATAGTCAAAAACGTAAGTGTTGGCTGGGGTGGCTCATGCCTGCAATCCCAGCACTTTGGGAGGCCGAGGCGGCTGGATCACGATGTCAGGAGTTCGAGACCAGCCTGGCCAACATGGTGAAACCCCCGTCTCTACTAAAATACAAAAATTAGCCCGGCATGGTGGTGCACACCTGTAATCCCAGTTACTCAGAAGGCTGAGGCAAGAGAATGGCTTGAACCTGGGAGGCGGAGGTTGCAGTGAGCCAAGATCGTGTCATTGCACTCCAACCTGGGCAATAGAGTGAGACTCCGTCTAAAAAAAAAAAAAGGCCAGGCACTGTGGCTCATGCCTGTAATCCCAGCACTTTGGGAGGCCGAGGCGGGTGGATCACAAGGTCAGGAGATCGAGATCATCCTGGCTAACACGGTGAAACCCCGCCTCTACTAAAAACACAAAAAATTAGCTGAGCGTCGTGGCGGGCGCCTGTAGTCCCAGCTACTCGGAGGCTGAGGCAGGAGAATGGCGTGAACACGGGAGGCGGAGCTTGCAGTAAACCGAAATCGCGCCACTGTACTCCAGCCTGGGCGACAGATAGAGACTCCATCTCAAAAACAAACAAACAAACAAACAACAACAAAAAACACTAAATGTTAGTTAAAGAAGCAGCCTAGATTCAGAATTAAGAAAACGTGATTTTTATTTTTCCGTTTCATGGAAGCAACAGCTGTCTACTGATAATTCCTGCCGCCGGCCACCAGGTGGCAGAAGGGAACACAGTACCGCAGCCCTGCCCCAGCGATCGCGCGGGCAGGAAGACGGGGAGGGAGGTAGGTGGGGCCGAGGCCCGGAGGTGAGGTAGGAGAGTAGGCTTAGGCTGTCAGAGGAAAAAACGGGCAATGTGAGGGCTAAGTACGGATCTCAGGAGGGGACAGGAAATATTGAGAACACCACCTTCTGGGTTCAGAATAAAACCGAGGGAATGAGGAAGAGGTTTAAGGAGACGGGCTAAATTGGGAAGAATTCACGGGGAGTCAGGGTGGAGAGGGTGTGGGTGCCTGGAGATGCCTGGGAGCAGAACGGCTGGGGGAACCCCATTATCTGTACTCTTCCCGGGGTGGGTCTAGGTCTGGCTCCTCCTGAGGTCGGTGGTCCACCTCAGGGGCAGGAGGCCAGGGGTTTTCTGGGGGCTGGGGTCCCGCTGGCCAAGGGTCATCAGGCCGGGAAGGTTGAGGAGGATCCGTTCTAGGCGGTTCAGGGGGCCAGACTCCAGTTTCAGGCAGGTCTCTCCAGGGACGACTGGGGCGGGGAGGCGGAGGGTCTTCAAAGAGAGGGGGTGCCCCTGGCCAAGGGTCACCGGGGACTGGGGGGCCCTGAGGCAATGTTGGGGAGCCTGCCTCCTCTCGGTCCTCTGCGGGTGGGTGAGAGGGGTGGTCCTCGCTGCCTGAGATGCCTGTAAAGGAGGAAGGAGGTAAGAGGTGGTGAGGGCTTCTCTCCCCCACCCCAGCCCCAGCCCCAGCCCCAGGAGGAGGAGCCTCTCTAGATGGACACAACCTGAACCGACCCACAAACAGACCAAAAAAGTCCCTCTCAAAGAGCTCTCTGTACGTTTGTAAATACTTAACTGATGATAAAATGTCATGAACCCCTACCCCCGATGGATCTGAACCATTCACTTGACCCACTTTAAACTGACCAGACTTCTCCAAATAAGCTCCATCCACCCCTGGTTGGGGTACCCCACTGACTTTGTCCTCACGCCAATCTACAACCCAAAGTGGGCTACACCTTGGCCCCCGGGCACACAGACCCCAGCTCCTTAACACAAATCCCAGCTCCGAGGAAACTCATCCCCCACGCATTAATCCTGACTGACTTTGCCACATGGAGCCAGCAAACCATTTCTGGTGAGAGCCAAACGCACCTTCTGCACCCCTGAACTCCTGTCCCCCACCCACTGTGTAAGCCATTTCCTGGTGAGAGCCCAACGCACCCTTTGCACCCGTGAACTCCTGTCCCCCACCCACTGTGACAGAAAGCCATTTCTGTGACGCAGACGCACCTCTGCATTCCCCTAATCCCTATCCCCAACCCCATGCGTCCAGTTCACCTCCCCCATCTTGAGCATCCCTCATCTCTCCCTAAACTGCACTCCCTGCCTCTGTTCCCACCTCACCTCTGGCGTGCAGGCAAAGTACCAAGATCCCAAGGAGCTTCCAGTTGAGCATCATGGCTGTGTACTGGCCCCCAAAGCTGGGGTGGGCTGAGTCTGGGTGCCTGGGAACCCCAAGAGGCTTTATAGGGGAGGAGGGGAGGAGGGGCCAGGCCAGTGGCACAGGAATACCATCAGAACAGAACTGGTCAAACCTGTTGGGAAGGCCTGGGCTAATGTGTCACCTCTGAAGATGGCGTCCCTTATTTTAGTCCCCCTGTCCAGGCAGCTGCCCGCTCTCCCTATCATGACCCTGCCCTGCATCACCCCACCCTGGTTTTCACAACCCTCCATCCACACCCTGGAGCAGTCAATACTCACTTGGCATCTCTGTAATCACAGAGATGTCCACCTTCATCCCTTCCAACTATTGGAAGCCAAAGAATGGGAGCAAACCACGCGTTGGGAAGCATGGTAATTACAGGGTTGGGAGGCAGGATGCCTGCGCTGGGGGAGGAGGTGCCTTTCAAACCTGGGATGCAGCTGGGACAGTGTCAGCTACTACCCCAGCCTCCCCACTCACCCACACACTAAAAGCTCCCCCTGGGACTTCGTTCTTTCCTGGGCACTTCCCTTCACCCATGGGATCCAGGCATCCTGCTCTCCAGCATGTCCTTCTTCAGGCATGCAGGGGACCTCCAAGCAATGACATCCAAGAAATTCCATCTGGGAGTCATCCAGGATGACTGCAGAAGAGGAAGGACACAGGAGGATATCCTGGTTCTCTCTTCCCACCCAGAGCTGTTTGCATAAGTCCTGCCAATGGCTCCGGAGGAAGCTGCCAGGCTCCAGCAACCTCAGCCCCTTCCTCCTCCCTCAGGAATCCACCTATCCGCCTCTAAGGGCCTCGGCTCCAACTCTATTGTATCGTCTCCTCCCTCCCATTCTCCTTTTGGTCTCAGCTCCTTGATCTCAGCCTCCCAGAGAGACCTCTAGAATGTTTCCTTCAAGGGCCTTTCTGCCTGGAAGTCTGTTAGCCCTTCAGAAGTAACGTGTCCAAAATAAAATTTGATTCCTCCCAGGTTGTTCCCTGCCTGGTTCGCTACCCCACAGTAAGGGACACCTTCCTATGCAATGGCGTGATCTCGTCTGTTCCCTCCAGGGCTCATGAAGGAAAGAAACCTTCGTTATTCTCCTCCACCATCCACAGCCCATCCTCCTGCAAACCCCTCCATGCCCTGTCCAAACCCAGCCCATCATCCTGAGCCACCATCTCCCGCAAGCCTTTCCAACACCCTTCCAAGTGGCCCCCTTGCTCCCACTCTTTATCCCTCCCCTTCACACAAAATCTGTCCTCCACCAGCAAAGGAGGTCTTAAAATATACATCAGGTGGGCCTGGCATGGCGGCTCGTGCCTGTAATCCCAGCACTTTGGGAGGCAGAGGCGGGCGGATCACCTGAGGTTGGAAGTTCAAGACCAGCCTGACCAACATGGAGAAACCCCGTCTCTACTAAAAATACAAAAATATTAGCCAGGCATGGTGGCAAATACCTGTAATCCCAGTTACCCAAGAGGCTGAGGCAGGAGAATCACTTGAACCCAGGAGGCAGAGGTTGCGGTGAGCTGACATCACACCATTGTACTCTAGCCTGAGCAACAAGAGTGAAACTCCGTATCAAAAAAAAAAAATGTATTATATCAGGCCAGGCGTGGTGGCTCATGCCAGCACTTTGGGAGGCTGACACAGAAGGACTACCTGAGCTCAGGAGTTGTGTGCGCTGCTTCACCTGCAGCAAGACTGTGTTGGCAACACGTGGGAGGCCTACTTGGGGCTGCTGCAGGCCAAGTACACTGATGGGGACGCCCTGGGCCTGAAGCAGTACAGCCGCTGCTGCATGCTGCTGGCCCACGTGGACCTGATCCAGAAGCTGCTCAATCATGACCTCCTGGGGAAGTGACCTTGCTGGACCCACCCACCTGCTGTGCTGACCATGGGCAGTCACTGTCTTGCCCTGAGTTCACTAAACTGAGATGTCAGGGTCCCAGGAACAATTGCTGACCATAGTGTGTGGATGTGTGTACCTCACTCTGGAAGGGACCATCCAGTAAGTCTTTCAGGAAAAAAAATGTACACCAAATCATGTTGCATCTTCCCTTTGGGGAGTGAGGACAGGTTCTCGCTCTCAGGCTGGGGTGCAGTGGTGCGATCACAGCTCACTGTAGCCTTAACCTCTTGGGCTCAAACAATCCTCCCAACTCAGCCTCTGGAGTAACTAGGACCATGGGTGCATGCCACCATGCCCTCCAATGTTTTTTATTTTATTTTTTTCAGACAGAGTCTCGCTCTATCGCCCAGGCTGGAGTGCAGTGGTGCAATCTTGGCTCACTGCAACTTCCGCCTCCCAGTTCAAGCAATTCTCCTGCCTCAGCTTTCCGAGTAGCTGGGACTACAGGCGCCTGCCACCGCACCTGGCTAATTTTTTGTATTTTTAGTGAAGACTGGGTTTCACCGTGTTAGCCAGGATGGTCTCGATCTCCTGACCTTGTGATCCACCCACCTCGGCCTCCCAAAGTGGTGGGATTATAGGTGTGAGCCACCGTGCCCGGCCTTTTATTCTTTATATAGATGGGGTCTCCCTATGTTGGCTAGTCTCTAACCCCTGGCCTCAAGCGATCCGCTCACCTCGGCCTCCCAAAAAAGTGCTGGGATTCAGCTACTCCAGAGGCTGAGGCAGGAGAATTGCTTGAACCTGGGAGGTGGAGGTTGCAGTGAGCCGAGACTGTGCCACTGCACTCCAGCCTGGTAACAAGAGCAAAACTGTCTCAAAAAAAAAAGTGCTGGGACTACAAGCAGGAGCCACAGCATCTGGCTCTCTTCCCTGTTTTTTGTTTTTCTTTTTTTTGATACTGAGTCTTGCTGTCACCCAGATTTAGAGTAAAATCCAAACTTGGTCACATCTTGGCCTCAAAGCAGCGTCCTTGACCATTCCCTACAGAGCCCTCCTGGCCTCCACAGCAGCCCACTTCAGGCAGGCCTCAGCACAACGTCCCTTGCTCAGAGGCCTCTCCCCAGTCAGTTTCTATCACATCATTGTACTATACTTTCTCTTCAAGCACTTGTTTGAAATGATCTTGTTCATCTGTTTAGGTCCTCTGCCCTCTCTCTCCCACTAGGATGTAGGCTCTCAGGGCCCAGGTGGCCCCCGGGCTAATACAGTGCCTGGCTCTGACATTCCTGTTGAATGAGTGAATGTTTCATCTTCCCCACTCCTAGCATTTATCATCTTCCAGAAGAAAAGAGTTTTAAAAGTTGAGAATAAAGAAAAGCAGGAGCTTCCCAAACATTTCCAAAGCTGCCTAGAAAAAGGATTTGAAAAGGTATCACCCAGAGAGAGCTATGGGTGGGACCACTTCTCACATCTCCAAGAGAGATGGCTGCAGGGAGAATTCCCAGATTCCCAGAGATAACATTTCCAAACAATGGCTCCTACGGTAGTCGTCTTTATTTAGAGCAGAATTTAGACTCAGCTGGTGTCCCCCAGGGTGACCCTGGAAGGGGGAAGGGCTCGTCTGTCCCCACCCAATTCTCCAGGATCCTCCCAGCCCCCAGGCTGGCTTTCCCTGGGCTCTCAGCTGCTTAGCTGCTCATCTGGGGATTGGAGCTGGAGCATCTGTCAAGGTTGTCTCCTTGACAAACAGCTTCCTCTTTGGAAATGGCTTCACTCAAGCCCTGCAGGTCATCGAGCAGGACAGAGAGGGACCCTGGGAAGGAAGATAGCAGGAGATGAGCACCAGACAAGGGGAGGTGCTCGTGGTTACAGAGGAAACAGGGCTGACACAGGAAATGAGGACTGGGAGAGAGGAGGCTCTTTGGTCCAAGCTGGGCATCGCTAAAAGAGGTTAAGGGCCTCGCAGGATCACAGAGAACACCACTCATCACGCAAGAGTCTGGAGAGGAGATTGCTGAAGTGCACCCATTTGCCCCTTGTCCCTTTGTGCTTGGCCCAAGACCTTTTATGGATTCCCTGGTGGGTACTGCTGCTGCTACAGGTACGGATGCTGAACACTCTGGAGGCCTGGGGCTGGACACCACAGATTTCTTCTTATCCAGTAGGGAAGGAAGAACTGCCAACAGTCGCTGCTGCTTGTAACGGGAGAGGAGACCCTCCTGCTGCAAGGTGGCCTGGGAAGGAGAGGGTTAAACGCCACCTAGCCCGGGTAGAACCTCCCTCACCATCCTCTTTCCACACCTCTAGCCCAGGAACCAGCCCAGGATGGGCCCTAGTGTCTGCCTGTCTGCCGTCCTGTCTCCTACCAGCATGAGGTTCTTATCCCTCTCCAGCTCCTGCAAGCGCCAGGCCAGTCGCTGCCCCTCCTCCTTCCGGGCCTCCTCCTGCAGACGCCTGAGTTCCTGGCTCCGCTCCTTTTCCTGGGCGGCTCTGCGCTGAATCTGGCGCAAGGAGACCACTACAGAGAGGCCAAGGCACAGGGGAGGCAGGTGTGGGTCAGGCCAGAGGCAGCCAGGCACCATGAAGACAGGAACAAACGCTGGGTCACCAACTCTGTGACTTGTGGGGGCTGTTCTGCTCTGTGGATCTGTCTCCTCTGTACAGTTGGAGGGGTGGGCTGATGCTCTAGGAGCCTAGGAATCTGAACCTAAGTATCTTCCTCATCCCTGAACCATCCTGGAGTTCCGCAGGGGAAATCTGAATATGAACTGAGTTAGATTTTGTGCAATTAGTGCTCCTTGTCTTAAAGTGTGATGATTGCAGCTATATAGGAGAATTTACTGGCTTTGGGAGATGCAGCTGAACAACTTACGTTTACAACTTACTTACGTTTACAACTTACTTAAATGGTCAGGCGCGGTGGCTCACGCCTATAATCCCAGCACCTTGGGAGGCCGAGGCAGGTAGATTACAGGTCAAGAGATCGAGACCATCCTGGCCAACATGGTGAAACCCCGTCTCTACTAAAAATACAAAACTTAGCTGGGTGTGGTGGTGGGCGCCTGTAATCCCAGCTACTCAGGAGGCTGAGCCAGGAGAATGACTTGAACCCAGGAGGCGGAGGTTACAGTGAGCAAAGATCATGCCACTGCACTCCAGCCTGGTGACAGAGGAAGGCTCTGTCTCAAAAAAAAAAAAAAAAAAAATTAAATTACAACTTAAAGTGATTCAAAAGATGTACAAATATGCGTGTACAGAGAAGAGACCAAATGTGGCAAATGTTAACTGCTATATTTAGAGAAGATATATTCATTATACAATTCTTTTTTAGACACACGGTCTTTCTCTATTGCCCACGCTGGAGTGCAGTGGCACAGTCTCGGCTCACTGCAGCCTCCACCTCCCAGGTTCATGTGATCTTCCCACATCAGCCTCCCAAGTAAGCTCAGGCTACAGGTGCCCACCGCCATGCCTGGCTAATTTTTGTAATTTTTTTTTAAGAGATGGGAGTCTATGTTGCCCAGGCTGATCTTGAACTCCTAGGCTCAAGCAATCCTCCTGCCTTGGTCTCCCAAAGTGCTGGGATTACATGTGTGAGCCACCGCGCCGGCCACAATTCTTTTAACTTCTTTAGGTGTGTGAAATTTTTGCTAGGGGGTAATTGCTGGTGTTAGACATCTGGAAGGTGGTGGCCTCTGTGAAGGGGTATGACTGGAAGGGGTACAGGAGGGTCCTGAGCTGGTCATATGCTCTTTATTTTTTTTTTTTTTGAGACTGAGTTTTGCTCTCCAGGCTGGAGTGCTATGGTGTGATCTCAGCTCACTGCAACCTCCGCCGCCCGGGTTCAAGCCATTCCCCTGCCTCAGTCTCCCAAGTAGCTGGGCTTACAGGCACACACCACCACACCCAGCTAATTTTTGTAATTTTAGTAGAGATGGGGTTTCACTGTGTTGGCCAGGCTGGTCTCAAACTTCTGACCTCAGGTGATACACCTGCCTTGGCCTCCCAAAGTGCTGGGATTACAGGCGTGAGCCACCGCGCCTGGTCATATGCTGTTTCTTAACCTGGTGCTGGCTACATGGGTGTGTTCATGAAGTGAGAAATCATCTGTGCTATTCATGGATACCTTCATTACTTCCTGTAATGAAGCTTTGAAAAAACTTTGAGGGGAAAATAATAACCTATGTCTTAACACTTCCTTCTTCCTGGAAGGCCCTATCCACGCTGGCAAGGCTCACCGGCCTTGGCATGCTCCCTCCGAGCCTCGTTCAGCCTCCTCTCTGTGTCTGAGAGTTGCTCCCGCAGCCGAGTTTCCACTTCAGCCACCTTCTCTTGCAGGGCTGGGGTGAAAGTGCAGATGGGGCGTATCAGCAGGAGCTTTGATTTGCAATTCCCACGCCACCGTCCAAGGGAAGCACCCCTTTCCCTCTCGACACCTTGCCTGTAGAGGTCCTGCTGCTGGGTCAGCTCCTGCCGCAGACTGGCAGCCTCCTCTGTGCTCTCCTGCTGGCCCTGGCGTGCCACCTCCAGCTGCAGCCCCAAGCTAGCCAGGGACTCCTGGGTCTGCTGCAGCTCCTGCTCCAACTGCTGAGCCACCTTGCTCAGCTGCTGCCGCTCTGCCTCCCCTAAAAGGAGGGGGTGCTGGGTCAGGCCTCTCCTAGCACCCTAGACACCGGGTCTTTCCTCATCCTCTCCACCCCCTGGCAACCAGGTGTACCTTGTTCCCGAGCCCGGCCCACCTCCTGCTGAATGAGGCGGGCACTCAGCTGCAGTTCTGCATCCAGGCGGTTCCGTTCTTCCCGCAGCTGCTGCAACTCAAGGCTCATGTCTGTGACTGGTGGTGGTAGGGGACAGCTGGGACGGGGAAGAGAAACAGAGTCAGGAGAAATCACCCAGCTGCCTGACCCCAAAGCCCCCATCCCACCTTAGTTCTCATGGTTTTAGGGGTCCCAGTAGCCAATACCCTAAAGCCCATCCACCTCAAAGTGCCCAAACTTCACCTCTCCTGGCGCAGCTGAGCAAGGGCAAGCTTTCGAGCAGTCAGGCCTGGGAGGGAAAAGGCAGGGAGAAAAAGAGATGAAGTTTGCATGGGAGAAAGTGAGGGACAGAGAGTAAGGAAAAAAGAGATGCAAGGGCTGGTGAAAGGAGGAAGGTGAAAGGATGTGGGATCACAGAGAGCTGGGTCAGGAAGAAGAAAGTCCGAGCTGGTGGGGCAGGGGCAGGACGTGGCTCGCAGTTGCCCTACGCACCCCGAATGGTGTGGACCTTGCGGACAGCATAGCTGAGTCGGTTGTTGAGGCTGGGAAGCCGGGCAGCAGCCTCTTCCACCTTAGCCATGGTGCTCTCGAGCCAGATCTGAGAGCTGGAGAGGGCACAGGTCATTGACCCTCCACGCCTCCCCTCATTCCCAAAGGACTTGCTGTGCCTAGTATAGACAACTCCCTCTAATCCTGTCCTGTTACACAAGTAAAGAACGCACAGCTTCCATCAATTATCTAAAGGGCCCTTGCCCCAAGAATGCATTAAATGACTATCTTTTAAAGCAACCTGTTAAGCTTATTTCTCACAACCTGTGTTTCACTCACTATTGTGCATCAAAGAGTAAAGTTATCCTCTCTGGCCAGAGGCTCCTGCCTGTAATCCCAGCACTTTGGGAGGCCGAGGCGGGTGGATCACCTGAAGTCAGGAATTGGAGACTAGCCTGGCCAACATGGTGAAACTCTGTCTCCACTAAAAACACAAAAATTAGCCGGGCATGGTGGCTTATGCCTGTAATCCCAGCTACTCCGGAGGCTGAGGTACGAGAATCACTTGAACCTAGGAGGTGAAGGTTGCAGTGAGCCAAGATGGTGCCCCTGCCCTCAAGCCTGGGCAACAGAGTGAGACTCTATCTCAAAAAAACAAAACAAAATAAAGTTATCCTCTCCAAGCCCAGGAGTGTTGATTTAGCACCAATGACGGGCAGACCCACGTGCTTTGCCAGCTGGCTGTGCCAAAAGTAGGACCAACCTGGCTCATGAAAACTGAGCAGCTTAAACAGACCCCAGGAGGAGGCCAAGGAGTGTCTAGGGCCTGCTTGGGGTTTCCTCAGGAGAGTCCAGGTCTGCACCCACAGAAAAACACATGATGATGAAGGCTTGCAGCTGCATCCCCAGCAGCACAGCAAAGTTCACTTTGATCTGGAAATTGTTCAAGTAGATGCTTCCAACACCTATGGCAGCTTGTATTAAAGTCTCCAATTACCTAGAGACAATCTAATAAACCCAGCAACAATCCGAGTTTGGACTGCTTTAAGCCTGGAGGGCTTTTGGCAATGCATCATTACACAGACCATTTCTGTGATCGCCTGGTACCAAAGTCAAACCCTGTCCGCAGCACATCCTTCTGTTCTCCTGGAGGTAGGGGACACACGCAAAGGATTGAACCTAGGTGGTAGGTCATCATAACTAGTGTAATTCCATGCAAGTGTGAAATGTTTCATAATTTTTTAAGCTGAATTAGTCCCCAAGGTACAAATCCAAGAGAAGGAAGTGGTGGGCAAGGACTCATCCTGCATCTTAATTTCGCTAAACCAAAAATTATCTTTATCTAAATTAACCCATCAAGAAGAGCCTCATGATAACAATAAACATTTACAAGCCAGACACTGTGCTAAGAACTACCTGCCTTGGGTATCTCAATGTCCAAGGCTGAGGGGAAGTCATCACCAGCACAAAGAAGCTTTGCTGTTTCCTTAGAAGTTTTTCCGAAGGTTGTAGAACAATTGTTGGTAATGAAACAACTAGGAAGTTGGTATGAGAGACAAAGGCTGGCAATTGATTTAGAAGGAAACTAACTGGCTTACATTTTAGATGGAATAGTAAGCAAGTAAGTATATAGCTTTAAATAAACAGACTAGGCCGGGCACGGTGGCTCACACCCGTAATTCCAGCACTTTGGGAGGGTGAGGTGGGTGGCTCACCTGAGGTCAGGAGTTCAAGACCAGCCTGGCCAACATGGTGAAATCCTGTCTCTACTAAAAATACAAAAACTAGCTGGGCGTGGTGGCGGATGCCTGTAATCCCAGCTACTCAGGAGGCTGAGGCAGGAGAATCACTTGAACCAGGGAAGTGAGGTTGCAGTGAGCCAAGACTGCACCACTACACTCCAGCCTGGGTGACACAGACTCCGTCTCAAAATAAATAAATAAATAAATAAAAAGACTAAATTTTTCTCCAGTGAAACAGAGAATGCCTGTAAAATTTTAGACAAGGAAAGGACGATGAAGTGTCTACACTCTCCATCCTTGAACAATGCTGCAAGTGAAGACCCTCCCTGGTGCTCTATTTAGCTCAAGCCATTACTAGACTGAACTGCAGGAGGAAGCAAGGCCTCACCTCCAGCCCAACATGCAGTGGGGAGTTCAAGACAAGCAATCAGGTGTGAATGCAGAGGGGGCTGCCGCAGAAGAGAAACGAACACAGGAACATTGATAGGGCTAAATTTGCCCAGTCCTGTAGCCTCCAGTGGCCAGCTTTCCAGCCACTCTTGCCTGAGGCTCCTCAGCAACAAGGTGCCCAGGAAGCTAAGGTGGCAGAAACACTACTCCACCAGCCCCTCCATCCCTGATACCTGCTGATGGCATTGACCACAAGCCTCAGCTGCTCCTCGGCTGAGGTTGTCTGCTGCTGCCACTGGCGCCTGGCCTCCTGAGCACGGCTCAGCTCCAACTGCAGGCCCTGGGGAGGATGCAGCAAAGGACAGGGGCTCTCCCTAAGTCCTGGCTGAAGGCCTGGACCAGGGCTCCCTTGCCCTCCCCGAGTCTCTACTAGGCTGACACCAACCCTGGAACCCATCCGCTCCACCTCCACCTCTGCGGCTTTGTCCTGCAGGGATCGCTGCAGAATGGCCTGCTCCTGGCTCTGGGCTGTTACTTGTTCCTGGAGTGAGGTCACCTGGGGGAGGAGATGGAGCTGGGCAGGGGCCTCTAGAGCTAGAAGCTGAGGGAGGCACTAGAAGCAAAGTGGCAGGTGCAGAGAATGTCATGCAGGGGCCAGGCATGGTGGCTCACACCTGGAATCCCAACACTTTGGGAGGCCGAGGCAGATCACTTGAGGTCAGGAGTTCAAGACCAGCCTGGCCAACATGGTGAAACACTATCTGTACTAAAAATACAAAAATCAGCTGAGCATGGTGGCATGTGCCTGTAATCCCAGTTACTTGGGAGGCTGAGGCAGGAGAATCACTTGAACCCGGGCGACAGAGGTTGCAGTGAGCCAAGATCACGCCACTGCACTCCAGCCTGGGTGACAGAGCGAGACTCCTTCTCAAAAAGAGAAAGAAAAAGAACCAGTGCCATGCAAGGTGACAGAAGCTTAGGTTCCTGAGAATAGAATCTGAGTCCAGTGTTCCTTCCATGTTCCACGTTCCATGTGCCCACTTGAACATGGGAATAGCCCTTGACCCACCCCACAGGACCCACCAACTGACCATGCCACCCTCCTCAGATGCTGTCACCTCCTCAGAGAGGCTGTTCCTGACCGTCCTACCTGAGGCTGACCCACCCCCCCAGTCTCTCTGTCACATTATCTTTTCAATCTTTCTTGCTACTTTCTTTTTTTTTTTGAGACAGGATCTCGCTTTGTCACCCAGGCTAGAGTGCAGTGGTGGGATCACAGCTCACTGGGGCCTCGACCTACCAGGCTCAGGTGATCCTCCCACCTCAGCCTCCAGAGTAGCTAGGACTACAGGAATGAGCCATCATGCCTGGCTAATTTTTTGTATTTTTAGTAGAAACTGGATTGCACATGTTGCCCAGGCTGGTATCAAACTCCTGACCTCAAGTGATCCACCTGCATCGGTCTCCCAGACTGCTGGCATTTTACTTGGCTGGGCACGGTGGCTCATACCGGTAATCCCATCACTTTGGGAGGCTGAGGCAGGCGAATCATCTGAGGTCAGGAGTTTGAGACCAGTGTTGGCACTACAGGCGTGAGCCACTGCACCCAGCTTGAATCTTTCTATATAGCTCATATAATTACTCAACATTATCTGTTTACTTGCGTGTTCTGTGTCTCTGCTCTAGAATGCAAGCTCCACATTTCGGTTTTGTTCAGGGCTGTGTACCCAGCATGTGGCAATCACTCAATAAACATTGGTTGAATGGATGCCACTCTTATGGAAGGAGCAAGGTGCTGGGAGGGAATACCGGAAGAAAAGAGAGTGCAGTGACCTGTCCCTTCAGCTGCTTAACAGAGTCGCTGTGTTCCAGCTCCTGGGCCTTTAGCTGCACCATGAGGGCAAACACCTTCTCCCGCCAGCGGTTCAGCAGGGACTGGCACTTCCTGGTAAACTCAGGCTCCAGGGAATCTGAAGGTTGAACCTGAGGGAGAAGGAGCGGGAGGGAAGTGTGGGCTCCTGGGGGAGGAGAGGAAGGAGGTGGCATCTTTGTTTCTCCTCTGTCCTGCCCGGGCAACATGAGCTATAGCAGGAGGAGTTCACAGGAAGAAAGAGATCCAAGCAGGTTCCGGGACACATCGAACCCTCCCAACCACAGGGAGGAGGGTAGGGGACAGTAGGTGTAGGATGCGGCTGAGGGTGTGGGATCTGGGGGTCGGGCCATACCTTCCTAGTTAGCTCCTCCTCCTGCAGGGCGAGGATGTGTGTGAGGCTCTGCACCCGCACCTGCAGCAGCTCCACGGTGGCGTGCAGGCCATCCCGGTCCTCCTGCAAGTGCTGCGGGTGGAGAGAAGCAGCCCCTCTGTAGGGCCTCCATGCCGCCTCGGGTACCACTTTCTTTCCTGAGGGCTGTGCTCTACACGCTCCTCCAAGGGCCACACTTGCCCCCCAACCTGATCCCCAAGTCCCCACACAGATGCACTCCTGCACACTCACCTGCATGTTTTCCAGAAACTTCTGTCGCTCCAGTTCCCATGTCTGGCTGTGGACCTCAGGAGGGACTTGTTCCCCAACATATTTTCTTAGATTCTCAACCAGGGTCACCTGAGCCTCCAAGTCTTCCTGGGTCTTGCTAGGGTTGGGGTGGGAATGGGACAGCCATCAGTGGGGCACCCTGCAGACCCACCACATCACCAACTGCCGGGCCCCTGTCGGCATACGCCCACCTACCTCAGCTGCTTCCGAAGCAGCTCGGCCTCCCTCTGAGCCTCGGCCAGCTCCTTGGCTTCCCCTGCTCTCCTGGTTTCCAGACTACTCAAAGACTTCTCCAAGCCCTCGGCCTTGCTGGTCAAACTGGAAAGAGCCTCCTGGTGAGCCTGTGTCAAAGAGGACAGCTGCGGAAAGAAGAGGGGGCTCAGCAGGGGCTCGACCCCACATGGAGGCCTTCCTTGTTCCCTTCATTCCCACTTTCTGTGACCTTAGAGAATGACCAAACCAATCACCCAATTGCGCATAGCAAATGGAGAGCTGGTAACTCACTCTGCAGTTGTCCCACAACCCATCGGGAGTTCTTGTCCGATCTCCCCCAAAACATATCTTCACTTCTCTCTGTCTCCGTCTCCACTGCCACCAACCCAAGGTAAGCTACCCTCATCTTTTGCCTGGGCAACAGTGACCATCTCCTAACTAGTCTTTACAAACCCTCAGTGGCTTCTCACAGCATTCACAGCAAAACCCAGGCATCTCTCCACACCTGCAGGCCGGGGGACCCGGCCTCTTCCTGCCTCCTGAGTTCACCCTGGAGGCTCTCCCAGTGCTCCCCGCTCTAGCCACAGGAAGTCTGCTGAGAACCAGCCAGCGGCCCCTCCTTGCTCCACAGACCCCAGGTGATAGCCCCTCCTCAGGGTGGCTTCGCTGGGCCTAATAACCCTCACCACCCTACTCTGCCCCATCAACTGCTCACATCCTCCTGAGTACTTAGCATTGACCATATCTTGCTTATGTGTATGTGTTACTATCTGTCAGACCACACCGGAAGGAAAGCTCCAGGAAAGGAGGAATTTTATGTCTTTTGCTCATGGCACCTCAAAGGGTTGCAAGGGTGTCAGAGCCACCAACAGTCATGGGATGGACTGGGAAGGAGGGCAAAGTGGCCACCCTGCTTCCTTGTCTGCCTCCTCTAGCCCTGTCTCCATACAACAATAAAGTTAATTTGGGGGATATAAATGACAAAACTTTTTAGACATAAAATACAAATCTAATCATGTCATTTCCCTGCCTAAAACCTTTCAACAGTTGCTTATCTCTTAAAATAACAATTTTGTTTTCTTTTTGTTATTTTGGAGATGGAGTTTCACTTTGTTGCTCAGACTAAGTGCAATGGCACGATCTCAGCTCACTGCAAATGCTGCCTCCCAGGTTCAAGCGATTCTCCTGCCTCACCCTCCCGAGTAGCTGAGATTACAGGCATGAGCCACCACGCCCAGCTAATTTTTGTACTTTTAGTAGAGATGAGGTTTCACCATGTTGGCAGGGCTGGTCTCGAACTCCTGACCTCAAGTGATCCACCCGCCTCAGCTTCCCAAAGTGCTGGGATTACACATGTGAGCAACCATGCCCAGCCCTAATTTAATAAAATAGAGATGGGGGCTCACTTTGTTGCCCAGGCTGGTCTCCAAACTCCTGGGCTCAAGTGATCCTTCCACCTTAACCTCCCACAGTACTAGGATTACAAGTATGAGCCACCGCGCCCAGCCTGCTCATTGCTCTTAAGGGAAAGTAGCAAGTTCTGAAGTGGCCAAGGCCTTGTGCCCTGGGTCCTGTGCTCTGCAGCACACTCAGCTCCCCTGATCTCTGTGCTCCAGCCTTCTGGCCTCCGCCTGTCCCCGCCTCCACCGGTTGTCCTGGCGAGTGTCCTCCAGCAACCATTGGACCTCACACGCCTATTCACTGGCCAACTCCTATTCAACACAAATGGTAGCTTGTTGTTTGTTTTTTTTTAGTCTCGCTCTGCTGCCCAGGCTGGAGTGTGGTGATCTCAGCTCACTGTAACCTCTGTCTCCCAGGTTCAAGCAATTCTCCTGCCTCAGCCTCCCAAGAAGCTGGGGCATTACAGGCGCCCACCGCCATACCCGGCTAATTTCTGTATTTTTTGTAGAGACTGGGTTTCTTCATGTTGGCCAGGCTGGTCGTGAACTCCTGGCCTCAAGTGATCCTGCCCACCTCAGCCTCCCAAAATGCTGGGATTACAGGCATGAGCCACTGTGCCCAGCCTAGCTTCTTGTTTCTAAGTTTTTTTCATGAATCTCCTTTGTCCACTTTCTGACTGGATTGCTGGTGTTTCCCTTACCAATTTCTTTTTTTTTTTTTTTTTTGAGACAGAGTCTCGCTCTGTCACCCAGGCTGGAGTGCAGTGGCCGGATCTCAGCTCACTGCAAGCTCCGCCTCCCGGGTTCACGCCATTATCCTGCCTCAGCCTCCGAGTAGCTGGGACTACAGGCGCCCGCCACCTCGCCCGGCTAGTTTTTTTGTATTTTTTAGTAGAGACGGGGTTTCACCGTGTTAGCCAGAATGGTCTCGATCTCCTGACCTCGTGATCCGCCCGTCTCGGCCTCCCAAAGTGCTGGGATTACAGGCTTGAGCCACCGCGCCCGGCCTCCCTTACCAATTTCTAGGCACACATTTTATATTAGGGATATTACCCTTTTCTTGTGATCTGAGCTATAAATACAGCTTTTTTTTTTTTTTTCTCCTGCCATTCCTAATGTTCATGTTATAAAGTCAATGGATCAATCTTTTCCTTTGCAGCTTCTAGATTTTGAATTTTGACTCACAGGTAGAAAGGCCTTGCCCACTACAAGGTTATAAAGGATTTCTCCCTTGTTTTCTCCCAGTTCCTTTTTTATTTTATTTTTTGAGACTGAGTCTTGCTCTGTTGCCCAGGCTGGAGTGCAATGGCACGATTTTGGCTCACTGCAACCTCCATCTCCCAGGCTCAAGTGATTCTCCTGCCTCGGCCTCCTGAGTAGCTGGGATTATAGGTGTGCACCACCATGCCTGGTGAATTTTTGTATTTTTAGTAGAGATGGGGTTTCACCATGTTGGCCAGGCTGGTCTTGAACTCCTGACCTTGTGATCCACCTGCTTCGGCCTCCCAAAATGTTGGGATTATAGGCGTGAGCCACTGCGCCCGGCCCTGTGGTTTCTTTCCTTGACATGTCAAATGGTTACAGTGGCCTTCCCTGAACCCCAGACTAAGTTAGTGCTCTCTAGTCCTTCTCCTTCAAGGCACTCCTCCTGATTGGAATTATGATTAAATTAAAAGTGGATGTGTGTATCCCCCATGAGGCTGTCAGTTCCATCCATGAAGGCAGGATTCAGGCTAATTTGGTCACTGAGTCTCAGAGATGGCAAAGAGTAAGCACACCATAGCCCCCTTATATCCACCTTCCTCACTGCCCTCCACAATACCCCCGATGAATTGGTACCCGGAGTAAAGCAGGGAAGGAAACTACTTCCTACTAGAAAAGGAAGCAGGGCTTCGAGTCGTGGGAGGCCACCTGAGTCTTGGGGGGAAAAGTGCAACCTGAATTAAGATCAAAATACCCAAATTCTCCATCTTTCTAGGTCATGTGTGTTTCTTTTCACCAAAGGTCTCATCACTCCACTACTCACTACTCATGGACGGTCTTTTCTGCAATACCTGTTCTTTGCTTGGAAGCTACTGCCCAGCTCTCCGTTATGAATTTAAATCCTTCCCACCCCTGCATTCACCTGCTCTTGGTGCAGCCTCTGAACCTCTTCCAGCTCGCGCTGGCTCCCCTCTTCCAAGTTCTTCCGGACGACCTCAGCCCCAGCCAAAGCAGCACGCAGGCCCTCAGCCTCAGCTCGGCCAGCCTTCTCCGCCTGTGCCAGAGCCTCCAGCTCCATGGCCTGGGCCTCTAGCCTCATCTTCTGCTGCAGTGAGGTCTCCCGCAGGAGCCGGACCTCCTCCTCCAGCCGCCGCAGTTCTTGCAACTGCCGAGCGATCACCTCAGCCTGCTGGCTCAGGGCCTGTGATCCCTGCAGCTCCCAGGACCTTCAAAGACAGGTTAGTGCAGGTGAGACTTGTCTCCAGTGCTGGAAGGATAGTTGAGTGCGTAAACATAGCCAGAAGGAAAAGAGGACCTCTCTGCCCCCGTGTGGGGAGGTGAAGGGGGTGCTAAAGCTAGGCTATGGGGATGTCTGCATTGACATCATCATCATTCATCAAAGCCCTATTGAGCATGTTAAGTCCAATGCCTGGACTCACAGGACCTAAAGTCTGGCTGAGATCATGGAACATGATCTCCCTAGAGAGAGCTACATACAGGCAGATTCAACATCAAATGTGTATATCATTAGGCCACACATTCTTTTTGTTTTTTGGTGTTTTTTTGTCTTATTTATTTTTTATTTTTAGGCCACACATTTTAAGTGGAAAGGTTGGAAGAACAGAGACTTCTCAATTCTGATTTAAGGGCAAGAAGTTTGAGGGAGGAATGGGCATAGAGAGAGCTGAGCTTCCAGTATCAACATGGTGAGGCCAGGTGCTAGTTAAAATGCATTTATTGAGTGTTAGGTATACTTTATGAGGAGTCTGAGAGAACAGTACATAAATAACATAGTGCCAGCCTTTGGAGACATTGTCTACCAACATCACGTGAGGTTTAATCCAGCTTGGAACATGGCTCCTGAGGCAGCTGTCTCTCTGACACCCAGGACCACAGGAGATTGTTGTTGTTTTTAGAGACAGGGTATCACTGTGTCACCCAGGCCTCAATGCAGTGGCTGGATCATAGGTCACTGCAGCCTTGAACTCCTGAGCTCAAGCGATCCTACCACCTTAGCCTCCTGAGTAGCTGGGACTACAAATGCACGTCACCACAGCCAGCTAATTATTTTCTGCGGAGACGAAGTCTCGCTTTGTTGCCCGGGCTGGTCTTGAACTTCTGGGCTCAAGTGATCCTCCTGCCTCAGCTCCCAAAGTGCTAGGAGTATAGGTGTGAGCCACCGTACCTGGCCTTTTCTTTATTTTATTTATTTATTTGTTTTTAAGTATCAGGGATCTGTAGGCTAGGGAAATTAAGTGACTTGCCAAATGTCCTCTAGCTGGTAGCCAAACTAGAAATAGAGTCTCTGTCTCCTGACACCCAGTCTAGTACTCCTTCTTCTTCTTCATGCTGCTGCTTCTAATGTAATCCTACTCTGGAGCAAAATGGCAGAATGATATCCCAGTACATCTGGGAAGACACATGAAACAACAAGAATAAGAATGTTTACAGACAATACGACAGCATGGCCAGCTCCCATAGCATGTCCTCTGTAAAGGCTTTCTTTCATCAGAATGAACCCACACTGCCACAGTGCTGGGTCTCTACTTCTAGTTTGCACTTCTTCATCTTGCCTCATACTATGCTTTACCATCAGTTGATGGTCAATCTATCTCCCCTCTTAGGATTTTAGATTCCTTATTAATTACAAATTTAAGTCAGGATTTGTCTTATTCATTATTGTTATCCTCATCCCTAGCACCTAGCACACTGCTTTATTATCTAGGCACTGTAGGAACTAATAATTGCTTACATAAAAATGAGTACGTTCTGGAAACTAGGGCCGAAATAGGGTAAGGAGTTTATTCCAGTGAAGAAGGATCACTAGCAAGCCAGCCTGAGAAAACGGCGAGGATGGACCCCTACCTGCCTCTCCGCCCTGGCTCCTGCCTGTCATTGGAAACATCCTGTTCCCACATGGTCACTTGAGGTCTCTGGGTGTCTAGTCGCCTCTCTGAGACATCTTGATGGCCTGGGGGTTGGACCAGGGGAATGTCTGAGAGCCAGGTGGGAGCCATTCTCCGCAGAGTTGAAAGGGGCCGAGCTTGAAAATGGGAGGGAGGAATCAGCCCAGTGGAATCTGAAGAATTACAAAACCAAAGATAGTCAGTTTCCCAGGCAGAGACAACCACCACTCCCCTTGTCTGGTCCCACTGACCTGAAGGTGGAAACATCTCCACATTATTTGAAGGCTCTAGATTCTGTCTCCAGCCATCTATGTTCCCCTGGACAATAGGAGAAACAAAGACACTCCAATTCAATTTTCAGGCCACCTTCCAAAGAGAAAGCCCCTACAATAACAAAGTCATAATTCTTGAATTACAGCCAGGTCCACCCGATGCTCAGCTCTTTTCCTACTTCCCCAAAGAAGTAGGAGATACCCCAAATTCACTTGCTTGTCTCAACCTGGTTCCTCATGGAACCCAGGCAACTAACTATCAAGTGGAGAGAATTTACTGAAAAAGACAGACCGAGAGAGGCTCTGAGGCTTTACTCATACTTTCAGGATTCTGGGCAGTGCCTTTACCCTCCTCCTTAAGTTTCTATGGTCCCTGCTGCCCCTGGCCAGAGATGAGAAAGGAGGTACACAGTGCAGGGGTCTTGAGCGCCATCTCCAGAGTTCTCTCCATGGCTCAGCAAGGCCTGGGGGAATCCCATCCAGACACCACCAGGCCATGACTCTTGGGTCCTTCCCTATTAAAGTGCTGGCCCAAGGCCTGGCCCCAGCTGAATGTGGCCACATGCAGGGCTAGACCCTTCCCAAGACCTTGGGAATCCAAGCAGCCTAGATCCCCAGGCAGAAAAGCCAGCGTCCTGACATCTCATCCAAATCTTTCCTGCGGCTGTCCTCTCAGCTTCTCTCTACTATCCCCTCAGCTTCCATGCCTGCCGCCCGCCTCCTCTTTCTCGAGTCCTAACACACAGTGGGCACTTTAAGACCTTCCTCCCACCCTCATTAATCTATTTTTTACCCGAAACTGGGATCCCTACTCCCGTCCCTTTTTACATTTTAATCTACTTTTTTCTGAAGGAATTGTTCTGGTCCTCACCCTCACCCCATCTCTTAATAGTCTGCTCTCGCCCCCTGTACGCTAGCCGGCTCTGCTCCCCCCCCCCACCACTGCTCCCCTAGATACCCGAGGCTTCACCCAGTTGGCCCCTGAGCTCTAAGGCTGTTCTGATCTCTTCATCTGTCCCTTCACCTGGCCCCTGTTCCCCCTTCCTCTTTGGACCCCTTGAACCCTCCCAGCACCCCCGCTCAGCCCCTTCCCGCCCCCAACCGACTCTTCCCGAACGTCACTTACCCACCGCCAGAACCCCTACTGCGCCTTGACCGCACCCCCTACGCCTCGCTCCCGGCCCCGCCTCTGCCTCGGCCTCTGACCGCGCCTGCGCAAGGCGGGCGCCCTAAGGTCCTATTTCACGCTGTAGGGAGGAGGAAAGGTGTACGCAGGCGCAGTGGCATCTAAATCTGGGCCCACTGAATGTGTCGACGCATCTCCGCGCCCAGGCGGCTCCTCCCCACTGCGGGAACCCGGGAAAACTTGTGAACTAATCAGAAAAAGCGGAAGGCGGGAGATCTTGGGGAGCCGTCCAATGGCGCGGAAGAGAGCAAATAAGCTGGCCAATCAGAAACGGCACGGGGGCGGGCTCGCTCGGCGCGAAGTTCGGGCCCGGGAATTCCGAAGGAGGGGTAGGCGCTGCCCGCGCGCCGAGGCCGCGCCCCTCCTGGTCCCGGCTTCTTGGCTGTCAAACAGCTGCAGCAGTATCGGCTCCGGCCGAGGAGCCCAGGGGGTCCCGGGACCCGCCGCACAGGCTGGCACTGCTTGAAGAGGAGGCTACTCGGAGACTGCACCGCGCTGGTAGATCCGAAACGGGGCTGGGGCCGAGAGGGAAAAGGCCGGGTATGACTTGCGTGATCGCGGGGACCCCTTCCTGTTTTTATCCCACCTAGAGAAGCCGGGAAGTAGGGGTTTAGGTCCAATTTGTTGAAGTACTTAAGGACTCGTTTGCACTTCCTTTTGGGGGATGACAGTAGATTCATTGCCCTCGGAGGTTCAAACTAGTTATGAGTGAGGGATTGGCCAGAAGATCGGGGCGCAGGCAAGCAGGAGTGCTCTATTAGGATAAGCAGGTTTGACAGGAAGAAGCTGCTCTTCTCCGAATTACACAGAGGTGATGTGTTCGTACTGCACGTAGACGTGTGTATAACAGGACCTCCCCCGCGCGCCCCGCCACACCGACACACACAGGAGCTGCCTAAAGTATCCTTGCCTTGCAGATTGGAGGCTCCCCAAATATTTTGCGACCTGAGGATCTAGCTCAAGTGAGGTGCCATAGGACGTGTTCCTGAGTTTGCATTGCACGGAGACCTTCCTGGAATTTTTCATTTGCAAGTCGGCTTAACAACCAATTTTGCATTGAGTCCTAGGCTGCTTGCACTCTGAATTTGGACTATTCAGGTAGTGTGCTCAAAGTTGAAACTGCACACAGCACAACTTAAGTTTGCATCAGACTGGGAAGCGAACTTAAGCCAGCGGTGCGTAGCCCAGGAGTGGGAAAGGAAATGGATGCCTAAAGTGGAAGAGGTGGTGCAAAGGGGGCACGGCCCATGCTGCCCTGCTTCCAACTGCTGCGCATAGGGGGCGGCAGGGGCGGTGATCTCTACACCTTCCACCCCCCCGCCGGGGCTGGCTGCACCTATCGCTTGGGCCACAGGGCTGACCTGTGTGATGTGGCTCTGCGGCCCCAGCAGGAGCCTGGCCTCATCTCTGGGATCCACGCCGAACTGCACGCCGAGCCCCGGGGTGATGATTGGAGGGTCAGCCTGGAAGACCACAGCAGCCAAGGTGAGCAGTAAGCAGGGCAGCTTTGTCCCTGGGTGGTTGAAGTTCCAGGCTGGAATGAGGAAGGTCTCCACAAGACCTGCTGCCTGCCTCCCATACTCCCATCAGATTGGATGGATGGTAACGGTCCAGACCTTCATCTTCCCACCAGAAGTATGCACAGTCAGAAGCTCTCTGCCAGACCGACCCTTGTTGGTCCCATTTAGCTCATACAGGACTTGGGGTATCATCAGAAAGATGTCACAGAGGGGATGTTTAGAGGCCAAGTTTAGACTTGATTCAGTTTCCAGCTTTGCTGAGGCACTCTGTTCCTGGGTTAGGGCAGTTCTATGTTGAATAATGTTTTTAGTAATCTGGGCATGTGTCTTTCTCCCTGACTTGAGGGAGTCAGCCTCAGAAAGCCTAGATTCACATTTGAGTTCTGCCACTGGCCCCTGGCAAAACCTTTTCCTCTTGGTAAAGTCAGTTGTAGGAGTGTTGTGGTTATTAGACTATGGTAGCCAATATTCATCTAGTGCTTACCGTTATGAACCAGGCACTATTTTAAGTGTATTGAATGTAGGTGGCACTAATATTATCCTCATTTACAGTAAAGGAAAATGAGGCACAAAGAGATTAAGGAACTTGTCCAGGGCTGGGCATGGTGGCTCACACCTGTAATCCAGCACTTTGGGAGGCTAAAGCAGGTGGATCACTTGAGCTCAGGAGTTCGAGACCAGCCTGGGCAACATGGTGAAAACCTGTCTCTACCAAAAAATTAATTAATTTTTAAAAAAAAGGCCAGGTGCGGTGGCTCATGCCTGTAATCCCAGCACTTTGGGATCCCGAGGTGGGAGGATCATAAGGTCAGGAGTTCGAGACCAGCCTTACCAACATGGTAAAACCCCATCTCTACTGAAAAAAAAATACAAAAATTAGCCAGGTGTGGTGGCATGCGCCTGTAACCCCAGCTACTCAGGAGGCTGAGGCAGGAGAATCACTTGAACCCAGGAGGCAGAGGTTGCAGTGAGCTGAGATCGTGCTACTGCACTCCAGCTTGGGCGACAGAGTGAGACTCCGTCTCAAAAAAACAAAACAAAACAAAACAAAAACAAACAAAAAGCTTGCCCAGGGTCACGTAGCTGGTAAGTGGTAGAGCTAGAATCTGAATGAGCTGGAGGTGGAGCTGGGGGAGAGTGAGCATGTTTGAAAATTGGACCTTAGGGCGGGGCACGGTGGCTCACGCCTGTAATCCCAGCATTTTGGGAGGCTGAGGCGGGCAGATCATGAGGTCAGGAGTACAGGACCAGCCTAATCAACATGGTAAAACCATGTCTCTGCTAAAAATAAAAAAATTAGCCAGATGTGGTGGCACGTGCCTGTAATCCCAGCTACTCAGGAGGCTAAGGCAGGAGAATCGCTTGAACCTGGGAGGCAGAGTGCAGTGAGCTGAGATTGCGCTACTGCACTCCAGCGTGGGCAATAGAGCAAGACTCCATCTCAAAAAAAAAAAAAAAAAGAAAAGAAAGAAAATTGGACGTTAGGAGAGTGAGGGCAGGGATCCTTTGTAGGAAAACACAAGAAACACAGACTTGTTCCCAGCTGACAAGGAGTGTACTGCCTGGTATCTGTCACCTGCTGAGGGGTTTAGGATGTGAGGGAGAATCTGATAGCAGTTTTATGTTCTTCCCCAGAAACCAGACAGAGCCAGATTTCTGCACTCCTGACTCTGGTCATTTCTGTTCTTGTCCTCCGTATTTGCCTGGTGCCCCCCACCATCAACAGGTACTTTGGTCAATAATGTCCGACTCCCAAGAGGTCACAGGCTGGAATTGAGTGATGGAGACCTCCTGACCTTTGGCCCTGAAGGGCCGCCAGGAACCAGCCCCTCGGAGTTCTACTTCATGTTCCAACAAGTACGAGTCAAGCCTCAGGACTTTGCTGCCATTACCATCCCACGGTCTAGGGAAGAAGCCCGGGCTGGGGCTGGTTTCCGGCCTATGCTGCCCTCCCAGGGGGCTCCACAACGGCCTCTCAGCACCCTCTCCCCTGCCCCCAAGGCCACACTGATCCTGAACTCCATCGGCAGCCTCAGCAAGCTCCGGCCCCAGCCCCTCACCTTCTCCCCTAGTTGGGGTGGACCAAGGAGCCTGCCTGTTCCCGCCCCACCTGGGGAAGTGGGGACCATCCCTTCTGCTCCACCCCCACGCAATCGGAGGAAATCTGTTCACCGAGTGTTGGCGGAACTGGATGATGAGAGTCAGCCTTCTGAGAGCCTGCCACCGGTCCTTACGGAACCCAGGAAGAAACTCCGTGTAGACAAAGCCCCACTGACTCCCACTGGGTAAGTAGAGTCCTCACTTGGCCCTCTCAGTGTTTTACTGCCTTTTGATTCCTTGAATCCCTAGGCTGTGAGGAGGTTCCCCTGCTTGGGGGACGGGCACGGGGGGGGAATAGATGGAATGGCAAGACCTGGGTTCGCTCTGATAGGAAAAGAAAAATATGTGCAGGAGAAAATGAGAGGTGGGTGGGGTGGTGCTTATAAAACAATCGGAGTGGGCATGTCCTGCTTCACATTCATATGGCTTTAACCCCATTCTTCTAGTGCCTAAGGATGGGGAACTTCCAGGCTCACACTAGAGGTTTTTAGGCCCACCCTATGTGTTTTTAAGGACAGAGTCCAGGCTCACCTTAGTCCTCAGACCACTGTGCCTCTGTGGCCTCACCCTATGACCAGCCATAGGGTGGCAAGGTCTAGGCCTTCTCCTACAGGTTTCCAGTAACCCTTGTGTCTGTGTCACTTCCTTCAGAAATCGACGTGGCCGTCCTCGGAAGTACCCAGTGAGCGCCCCCATGGCTCCGCCTGCAGTTGGGGGCGGGGAGCCCTGTGCAGCTCCTTGTTGCTGTCTGCCCCAGGAAGAGACAGTGGCCTGGGTTCAGTGTGATGGCTGTGATGTCTGGTTCCATGTGGCCTGTGTTGGCTGCAGCATCCAAGCTGCCAGGGAGGCCGACTTCCGATGCCCAGGGTGCCGGTCTGGCATCCAGACCTAAGGTCCACCACCAAGGAACCATCGGACACACCTGCCCATGAGTAGACACAGCAGCGAGCAAATGGGTCTGCTAAATGCCCCCCTTCCCTTCCCTCCCCAGGAGGGAATGACTACAGGGAAGAAGGGTGGATTGATGTGGACTCATTCAGGGCCTGGAGCAGACCCTGGTGGCCAAGCTGACAGAAGAGATGGTTTCCTGCCAAAGATATTGCCACCTCCAGGAAATTGCCAGTGAGCTGGAAGTTCCCACTATTACAAGCTATAAGGCCATGTTGCCATGGACACCAGAATATCTGTAGTCAGAGCACCTATCAGTTGCAAAAGCCATGCCTGCAACTGATAGAAAATGTAAGAGGGGGTTCTTAAGGTTCTTGGTGGCATTCTGGGAAAACCTAGGGCCTGTCCCCAAAACTTCCCTACTCTGTGGCTAGTCCTGCTGCCGACCAAATCGTAGTGACCTTGCTTTTCAGAGCTTTGCTTTTATTTCTCAGTCAAGAACAAGCAGCTTCATTCACTCCTGGGTATTTCCTCTTGTGGGCCTGTGATATATTCCTTGCTTTCCAGGGAGAATGTACTTGGCAAGGTCTGGAGAACTAATTCAGAATCTTAGGGAAAGGAGAGGAGAGATGGAAATACAACCTGCTTACTGGAAAGGTGCAAATATATGGGTTGAGCTGGAGGTAGGAATACAGATAATTAAAGTTTCTAGTTTAAGGGAAAACAGATCTATTGCCATTTAAATAAGGTAACCGGGATTTGGTTAAGTTCACAAAGATAGATGATTTATTTACAGGCTTCACCCATACCATCAGAAGAGAAAGCCTGGTAAACCAGCTATAGCAGTCTACCAATGTGATGGCTGCGACACAGCTCCGCTCCACGGTTGGACACAGCAGAGGGCAACTGGGCTGGCCTGGTCCAGTGTGAATCAAACTGCTTAACCCACACATGGTACATGTGATTTTCTTTTGTGAGCCTTATACCAAGCCAAGCTATTGTCAAAGCATCATTTCAGTAGAAATAAAGCCTTATCTTGACCTGTTCTATTACAACCTGCCACATCCACCCTTTCCTACCTAGATTTAATGAGCCCAAGTTTTTTTACATGGAGGAAATGACTCTGTGGCAAAGACCCCTAATGAACTAGTGGCAGAGCCAGGAATAAAACTTTAGTATCTAATGAGTTACTTATGGGCAGAGTATGCAAAAACCTTAAGTGGAAACTACAGTTATCAAGAAAGCACAAAGTATTAATAGAAGTTTCTGGTTGGGGTGATTTAGGTACAACAGAAATAAGACGGTTTCTAAGTATAAAGCCATTTAAGAATTCCAGAGTAGGGTGGGGAAAGCAAAAAGCCAGCTCTGAACAGGTAACAGCTACATGGTGACTGATTCTATGGGCAAAAGCTCGTGTCACAGGCTAAGAGGGCCCTGTACAAATAAACTTGGCTGCAATCCCAGCTCTCCCTCTGACATTGCGTGACCTTAAGGAGTTTCAATGGCACCTTGGTTTCAGGTTCACTTGGGTATGAATGAGCATTGGATATTCCCATCCCCACCTCCGTAACTGAAGGAGGACAAACCAAGATAAGTGTGTCTATCTACTGTGTCCCAGGCTTCTTTATTTAAGAAAAAAGTGATACATGATGTGGGATTAAAATCAAGAGCATCATTGAACTTCACCTTCCCTCCAACCAGTTGCCCCAAACTCCCCTGCCCCCACCCTTTGTGTTCCCAATTCCTTCCTTAGTGAATGAAGAACTTAATCCCAAAAGCCCTGGCACAAACTCTAGGTTCTCTTTCCCTAGCTCCTCCCCTCCCCCTGTCCCTCATTCGTAGAAGGGCAGGCACCTCAGTTTGAATGCATGGGAGAGCCCAGAGTGGTGAGGGAGACAGGGGAAAAGCTTCCCCTCAGGGAAAGGGACCGAGGAGTACAGTGCAGTGAAGTGAGGGCTCCCATAGCCTGGGGTACCAAAATGGGGCCCTGGGGCCAGAGGAAAGGACACTTGTCCCCCTGAGAAAGGAGACCCAGCAGCCTCAAAATCCTCTCGTTGTGCATAGTCACTGCTTGATCGCTTGCCCTTCTGGCGCCGGTTACAGAACCACACTCGGACCACCTGCAAGTGGATGACAGAAAGGAGAGTGACATTAGACAATGAGCTGAGATGGGCCTGACTCTGCTTGGACATTCTGTCCAAAGCCAACAGCCCCTAGAGCAGTTGGAGGAGGAGCCAGAGCTAGGGAGAGCGAGGTGGTGACGGGAAAGAGATGGAGCCCGCAGAGAGACATGGCACTCACATCCTTCTCGAGCCCAAGCTGCTGGGCGATGTGGCTGATCTGCTGCAGTGTGGGTTTCGGGCACTGCAGGAACAAATTCTCCAGGCTGCCTCTCACTCGGTTCTCGATACTGGTTCGCTTTCTCTTTCGGGCCTGCACGAGGGTTTCTGCTTTGCATATCTGTGCAGGTGGGAAGGGGGTGACAAGGGCAAGCTTTGGACTTGCTGAGTAACAGCATCACGGGGGTCTGTGACTAGATGTGTCAGCAAAGCCAGGTGGTATGAAAAGGCAGGATCCTGGAAGGGTTGGCTCTGGACCTTATCCCAGCAGAACTGAGGAATTTTACTCCATCCCACTGAGAACCACTGCACCAAAGACGGAGAGCTACAAGCTAGGGATGGAAGCAATGGAAATTAGGCCAAGAAAGGGAAGGTCCCCATGTATCCCCCTCCCACCCTCACCTCCTGAAGATTTTCATTGTTGTCAGCTTCCTCCACCCACTTCTGCAGCAAGGGCCGCAGCTTACACATGTTCTTGAAGCTAAGCTGCAGGGCCTCAAAGCGGCAGATGGTCGTTTGGCTGAACACCTTCCCTGGGGGAGGCCAGTCAAAGGAGAAGCAAAGTGAGGGAGCATGCAGGGCCCTTGTGACCCCGAGATCCAAGCTTCCCACCTCTTCCCAGAGGGAGCTCAAAGCCCAAGCATCTTCTCCCTCTACCCACTTCTCTTCATGGGTGAGGGTGGAGACTGCCCCTGTGCCTCCCACACTCCCTTGATGGGGAGGAAAAGGCCTAGATTCAGGAATGTTCCTTAGAAGGGAGATGTGGTCAGAACACGCTGAGGGGAACCCACCAAATAGAACCCCCAGGGTGAGCCCCACATCGGCCTGTGTATATCCCAGGGTGATCCTCTTCTGCTTCAGGAGCTTGGCAAATTGCTCGAGTTCTTTCTGCAGAGCTTTGATGTCCTGGGACTGGATTTTAAAAGGCAGAAGAAGACTTGTAAGAACATAAACACACCAGTTATCAATCTCCCCTTTCCATTCGGGATTCAAGAACCTATGTGTGGCCCCAAGGAATAGTCTGTAGAAGTGCCTCTACCTTCCAAGCTGCCCACCTAACTTCTAGAAATAACTTTTCCACAAATGTCATTCACCCATTCCCTGTTCATTGACTCATGCATGTAACAAGGGACTGCTCTTCTCCCAGAAACTGGCACTTCCAGGGAATGCAGAGCACCGTGAAAGGACAGAGAGACCCTGGACTCGAGGAGAACACCTGTCAGGTTATGAAGGTTAGAAGCTCTTTGCTGGGCGTAGTGGCTCACACCTACAATTCCAGCACTTTGGGAGGCTGAGGTGGGCAGACACAAGGTCAGGAGTTCAAGACCAGAATGGCCAACATGGTGAAAGCCCATCTCTACTAAAAATACAAAAATTAGCCGGGTGTGGTGGCATACACCCGTTATCCCAGCTACTCAGGAGGCTGAGGCAGGAGAATCGCTTAAACCCGGGAGGCAGAGGTTGCAGTGAACTGAGATCGCACCACTGCACTCCAGCCTGGGTGACAGAGCAAGACTCTGTCTCAAAGAAAAACAAACAAAAAAAGAAGCTAGCTCATTTAATACTTGCAAAATTCTCTTTCACTCAAGTATCACCCCCAGTGTAAGGACGTTTTGACATTAGAGAAATAGGTAAGCTGCTAAGTTCTGGGTTAATTAAAAAGGAAGAGCATCATGTCTCAGAAGCTAAATTCAGTATACTCTCCCCAGCTTGCTTTGAGGGCCCCACAAACTATGACATGGCATGCGTATACCCAAACACAGCAAAAAAGCAACAGGTGTCATAAGAATGAATAAAGTGCTTTGTGTGTACTTACTGCTCATTTTTAAAATTGATTATCCCTCATCTTTACTGTATCTTTTTCACTATAGAGGTATCCTAATTGATTTTTGAATTCAAGAGATTTATTGAGCACCTTCTATAAGCCAGCGGCTATACAAAGTGGACAGGGCCCTGACACCCAGAGTGACAGAAGTGCTGTGTGGCACTTGTTCTCCAAGTCACCCACTTGGATCTCTTCCAAGTGCACTTTCCTTTTTTTCCTGCTCTATAACTTTTTAATAATAAACTTCCACTCCTGCTCTGAAAAATAAAAAAGGAAATAAAATAAAAAATGGCCAGGCACAGTGGCTCATGTCTGTAATCCTAGCACTTTGGGAGGCCGAGGCGGGCAGATTGCTTGAGCCCAGGAGCTGGAAAGCAGCCAGGGTAACATAGTGAGACCCGTGCCGCCCCTTTTCCTACCACCGCTGCCTCTGTTTAAAAAGAAGTTATGGAAAAAAGTAAAGCAGTCTGGGAGCGGTGGCTCAAGCCTGTAATCCCTTCACTTTGGGAGGCCAAGGTGGGTAGATCACTTGAGGTCAGGAGTTCAAGACTAGCCTGGTCAACGTGGCAAAACCCCATCTCTACTAAAAACACAAAAATTAGCCAGGCATCGTGGCACTCCTCTATATCCCAGCTACTCAGGAGGCTAAGGCAGGAGAATTGCTTGAACCCAGGAGGTGGAGGTTGCAGTAAGCCAAGATCGCAACACTGCACTGCAGCCTGAGGGGCAGAGTGAGACTCCGTCTCAAAAAAAAATAACAATAAATAAATGAAGCAGTCTATAGGAGTAGGGTAAAGGAGATTATGGAGGACGGTGACACTTTTAAAGAGAAGAAAAAGTGATTATCTGAGCAAAGGACAAGAATGGCAAGGCCCTGAAGTGGGCCTGCCAGAGCCCAAAGCTGGTCTGGTGGCTAGGTAGATCCTGTTGCAGACATAGTGACTCTGTTTTAGTCCGAGTGAAATGATCTCTCACTTTTTTTTCCCCCAAGATGGAATCTCATTCTCTCACCCAGGCTGGAGTGCGGTGGCCTGATCTCGGCTCACTGCAATCTCTGCCTTCTGGGTTCAAGCTATTCTGCCTCAGCTGCCTGAGCAGCTGGGACTACAGGCACCCACCACCATACCCGGCTAATTTTTGTATTTTTAGTAGATATGGAGTTTCACTGTGTTGGACAGACTGGTCTCAAAATCCTGACCTCAAGTGATCTGCTCACCTTGGACTGGGATTACAGGGTGAACTGCCGCACCTGGTCTCATCTTTTCTTTCTTTCTTTCTTTCTTTTTTTTTGAGAGTTTCGTTCTTGTTGCCTAGGCTGGAGTGCAATGGCGCGATCTCAGCTCACCACAACCTCCACCTCCCAGGTTTAAGCGATTCTCCTGCCTCAGCTTCCCAAGTAACTGGGATTACAGGCATGCGCCACTACGCCCAGCTAATTTTGTATTTTTAGTAGAGCTGGGGTTTCTCCATGTTGGTCAGGCTGGACTCGAACTCCTGACCTTAGGTGATTTGCCCGCCTCGGCCTCCCAAAGTGCTGGGATTACAAGCGTGAGCCACCATGCCCAGCCTCTAGTTGACATGTTGGCCACAGACAGTAGGGAGGAAGCAGTAGAATTCGAGAAGCTACTGCGGTAATCCCAGCAGAGATGATGGTGGCTGAGGGCAGGGGGTTAGGTTGTGATTGATTCAGGATGTTTCCTAAGGATAGGATGCAGGATGTGTAAGAAACTGAGAACAACTGGGCTTGGCCTTGAGCAACTGGGTGATCGGGGTGAAGCAGTTCAGGGAGCCATCACAGGAGACAGAAAACGCGGTAGTCATCTAGTGTCTAAATGGCATTTAAGCCTCGAGGGTGGGTGAGAGGAAGGAAGGGTAGACTGAGCAGAGGTTGAAGGACTGAGCCCTGGGGCACGCCAGTGAGGCTGCCGGGGGACAGAGGAGCACAGCTAGTGAGGAAAAAAACAAGGCCTTTTTGTAGTCCTGAAGCCTCAAAGAGTGCTTGATCATATCAATTTCAAATAGGCTGTTTTCATTCCCAACTTCTGCTCAGCCAATAACTCAAACTGGTAAATGCCCTCTGCTATCTTAGATTTTCCAAATTCTATTTTGGGGATTTGGAATAAAGTAAACACCGGTCCAAATCCTTGCTTCATCATTTAGCAGTTAAAACCCGTTAAATAGGATAATAATACCTCCCCCTAGGAGATTTTGTGCCGGTTAATGAGGTAATGATGTATAAACGGAGCACACAGCCAGGCACTTAGGAAGTGGACCACAATTGCCAGCCATTATCATTCAAGGCTCAGCAGTGACCTCCTGCAAAGAGGCTGGGGCTTCTCAGTCACTCCAGAAACCAGTCACACCTTTTTGTGAGGTCTCAAGGCTTAGTACTTAATCTCTAATTGCTTACACTTGTCGCCTTGAAGGACTGGAAGATACATCTTTAATAGTCCTCAGCAGGGCTGGATGCCGTCAATCCCTCAGCAGCTCTACATTTGAGGAATGGCCTGGAGAAATCTCTCACCATTTTTCTTGTTTACAACTTTGGAACCGAGGCTGAAGTCAATCAAAATCCAGCTCTCTACAAGGGGTGCCAGGGTGTGCACCTTAACACAGTGTGCCAGGGTGTGCACCTTAACACAGTGGCAAGTCACTGGCCTGAGGCACAGGTCAAGGGAAGACAAGCCCTATACTTGACTGGAGGTAAACCCAGCTCCACACGTGCACACACACAGCCCAAACAGGAGCCCCTATCAGAAACAAGCCACACCCTAGACTTTCAGGAACAATAATCCTGGGATAAGCACTGTTTTTACCCCCAGGCTCTGCTTAACCCTAAGGCCAAGATCTTGGGTCTGATAAGGGTCAAGCAGGACTAAGGGTGGGAAAAGGAGCTCAAACCAACCCCAAGCTGAGTCTGGTGCTGGGCCGGTAATAAATGACCTGACCCTGGGCAGGCCTAGGAAATGTGAGAGACCCTGACAAGGGTTGGGCCAGAGCAAAAGCCACCCTGGGCCAACTTCCGACTCTCCCAGGCCTCTCTGCCCTCACCTGCAGTTGTCTCTTCGAATTCCAGCTTCCAGTTCCCACCTGGCCCCTGCCTGCCAGGGCTGCCTGCAGTCGATACACACCCCTCCCAGGCCAGGACAGCTGCCCCTGCCTGCTCCTCTCCTGGGTGCCAGGTCTGGGCAGCTGCAGGTGACCACTTCCCCATCAGGCGCCCTGTCATGACCACCTCCCCACATCCCAACCCCGTAGAAGCTCACTTGCCTCCTCCGCGTTTTGCTCCAGCTTCTCCTTCTCCAGCTTCACGGCACCAGTGGGGACGGTGCAGGGCTCTGGGGAGGCCCCATCGGAGTTGCTCTCCACCCCGGCTCCTGCTTCGCCCTCAGGCTGAGAGGTCTCCAAGCCGCCTTGGGGCACTAGCCCCACTCCAACCTGAGGCCCACAGTATGCCATCCCCCCACAGAACTCATATGGCGGGGGGCATGGGGGAATCCCCCACACCTCAGAGCCTGGCCCAACCCCCGGCCCGATTCCTGGCCCTCCAGGAGGGCCTTGGAAGCTTAGCCAGGTCCGAGGATCAACCCAGCCCGGCTCCGGCCCCCCTGGCCCATCACCTCCACCGCCTGGAGGGGGCGAGAAGGCGAAATCCGAAGCCAGGTGTCCCGCCATGGGGAAGGAAGGCACCCCAAGCCGGGGGCCTGGTGAAATGAGGGCTTGCTAAGGGACTACTCAACCCCTCGCTCCCTCCCCAGTCCCACCCACTAGCCTTGACCTCTGGCCCCGCCCCCTGGATGGGTGGAGGAGAGGGAGGTGGGGGGAGAAACTGAGGCGAAGGATGTTTGCCTAATGGTGGTGGCAGTGGTGTCTGTGGAAGGGGACACCGGGAGACACAACTGGGCGCCCCTCCAGGACCTCGGCACAGGTCCCCCACCGAAACCTTTTTTTTTAAGACAGGGTCTCATTTTGTTGCCCAGACTGGAGTGCAGTGGGGTACAATGATGGCTAATTGCAGCCTCGATCTCCTGGGCTGAAGCAATCCTTCTGCCCCAGCCTCCTGAGTGGCTGGGACTACAGGCTTGGACAACCTAGACCTGTTAATTTTTTTATTTTTAGTAGAGATGGGGTCTTGCTATGTTACCCAGGCTGGTCTTGAATTCCTGTCCTCAAGCGATCCTCCCGCCTCTGCCTCCCAGTGTCAGGATTAAAGGCGTGAGCCACCACACCCAACTTTCAACTCCCAACCTGCTCCCTGGCACTCTCTCGGGCTCTGCACATCCCAGCTGTCTGGAATCACTCCTACACCACCATGTTCTTCAGGAACCCAGGTGCTTGACCCCCTCTCCAAAGACCTCTGGCACTGTGCCTTCACGGGGGGCCAGTCACCCTCTCAGCTCCTCAAATTTATTGAATGTGCGTGTGGAGCTATCCCTCAATGCGTCAACAGCCATAAGCACATGGCCAGCTGCTCCCTGATGTCCTCCCCCTGACCCATCCAGAACCCTAGGCATTCCCATCCAGATACTGGCCAAATCCAGCCACCCCACAGCCTGGGTGCCTGGCACCATCTGCCCAGCCTGCCAAGTTTACCCCATCTTCAAGAGTAGACTGCCAGACTGGGCCTCCGTGCTGTATCCCTCCCACCCCTTTTCCAGAATCATACTCTGAAGTCTCCTCATCTAACAGACTAAGGGGTTGGCCCCTACTTCCCCTTCAAGGGACCAGGCTTTGGACTCACTGGGTCTCAGTTTCCCAACCTTTGCCCAAACAGAGGGATCTGACACCTGCTTGGGGCCCCTCCACTATAGAACCTGCACATCAGGTTCCTTGCTCCCCTCTCAACCAAAACTCAGACATCTAATACCACAGTAGGCCCCGTTCTCCCTCCCCCACCTCCCAGGCCCAAGCCTCCAGCCCTAGGCCCTGGGTGGGGAAAACCAAGGGTAGGGAGAAAAAAATATCTGACTTCAGGTTCAAAGAAGCCTGGGAGGGACTGGGGGAAGGGGGCAGGACAATGGCCTTGGCTGGACAATCCCGGTCCCCAGAGGGGGCAGCTCTAACCCTAAACAAGTGCTCAACCCTTGAATGGGCCTGGATGGCTCCCCTGGGGACTACTTCCTGCTCCCCAACCCCCAGTCCCAATCCCCTCACACAGAATCCCCTTCAGAGACGCTAAAAGGAGCTCCAGCAACCCCCCTCTGCAATCCCCTCAAAGACTGAGCCTCAGACGGGCACCAAGGGCCCCCCACAGGGACCTAGGTATCTAGTTCCTCCTTCCTCTGGGGGACTCAGGCACCCAGCTTCATTGTGCATCCCTCCCCCAGCCCCCCAGATTGAGGGATGTGCTTTGTTTAGTGGGGCTGCCTGGCAGAAAGATGGAGAGGAGGTGGAGAGTGATTTGTGGAGGGGTGCAGGAAGGCTGCCCTAAGCTCCCCCTCAGGGTCTGTTTTTTTGGGCCTGGCCTGAGTATCCTGAGGCTCATGCTGCTGGCCTAGTGCTTGATTCTGTTTGCAAGAGAATAGCCAACGGAATGCCTGTCTGTGAGAGATGATGTTTGTCTGTCTGCTCCCAAAACTTGATCGCAGTGGAGGGCCTGGGGTAAGTCTGGGGTCTCCAGAGGGGGCTCTGGGCCAGGGATCCCCGCAGCTTCGAAGGCCAGAAGGCCAGGTCTGGACTGGGCACGCTGACCTCTGTCGATTTAAGTAAGGCTTCTCATTTCAGGCTCCAGGCTCGGCCGGCCCTGCCTGGGCTTGTCTGCTGGGGTCATTGGCTCTGCCTTCTGAGGGGATGGGTGTCCCGTGGCCAGCTGTCTTCATCTTGGTGGCATCCGTGAGTCTTTTAAGCCTTTTCCCCCACTCTGTCATGTTGCCTTTGTTCATGTGCCCATCTCCGTCTGTGTAGACTTTTTGAGCCTAATTGTATGCGTGCATTTCAATACCTGCCACAGATCTGCCTGAAGGTCTGCAAGGCAGTGGGGTTGGAGCTGTGTTCACTTCTCAGCCTTTAACTGCCCAAAAGGCAGGTAGATTACGGGGCCTGGTGTGGGTGGGAGGAACAAGCTTCGGAACAGGAGGAGGCCCCTCCCCAGCCATCTCAGTCCCCAGGACAGAACCATCACGGCACCTTTGTCATGCATCTCTCTGCTGTCTGCCAAGAAGACGGCCTCCCAGAGGAGGGGGAGGGGCAGGCCTGGGATTTGGCTGGAATCTCCACACCAGTGTTTCTCAGCTTGCCATCCTACAGGTTCCCCAAAAGCGCTCTCCCCAAGCCAGTCCAGAGAGTCCCTGCTGCCCATTTTCCTAGTGGCTCCTAAAACACCTTCCACAATTTCCCCACTCAACACCACCCACTTGTTTTTAGATTACAATTTGTACTGTGGGTGGTGTATTTCTGGCTTGGGCAAGAGGCCCATTCCAGAGAGGGATGCAGACAAGGGGTGGGTGCCTGGGTCCCTGGCTGCCTTGTGGCTGGATATGAGCCAGGTCAGGGGTCAGCCTCCTGCATGCCTAGAGTTCTAGCCGGCCCCCTCCTGGGGTGCCCAGGGTTGATGGGAGGTTGAGGCATGCTTTCCTTCCTTCTCACTGTCCTGTTAGGCCTGAAGGGTAGGTGGCTTCACTTCAGCCAAGGTCAGCTCTCCCAGGCCCAGACCAGTGCTGGGGACCACCGTTGGGCCTGGAGGAGACTGGAAACCAGGCTGAGTCATCAGAACTGGTCCCATGATTCCCTGGGTCTTAGAAAGTCACCATAAAAAGATACTTCACACACACCTTTATTATAATAGTACAATGTCAAAACCCTTCACAGAGCACTGCCAGGGGACCCAGGTGAGGCCCACCTCTCCCCACCAGGTGTGGCGGCTGGCATGGCTGGATGGGGAGAGGTGAGATGAGCAGCCTTGCTGCTGTCAGCCCAGTCTTCCCTTCCCCTCACTGGAAGATGGGGTGCTGTTTGGTTGAAAAAACAGCTGAAAAAACTCACTTGGGACCAATAGAGACTTGCTCTCGACCAGGTCTAGGAAACCACTTATTTTGACTTCTGAGGCCTGTCAATCTGAAGGCAAAAGAAAGGGAAGAAATGGAGGGCTGAGGGTTCAGGCTTGGCCCACTGTGGGAGATGATTTCTCTTAATAGTAATTTAGACAGACTCCTTTGCTCACTGTGGACCAAATCCCCTCTTCTCAACAATGGAACCTCCGATCTCCCCCATGAGACCTGCAAACTGAGGTCACCTTATCCCAAATCCAGACACTCTTACCTCAAATAGAGGAGTCAACTCTAGTTGCAGCCTATAGGGAGTCAGAGGTGAGAGCAAGAGGAGTGGGGAGGATTGGTTAAGAACAAACTAGGAGGTGCGGACCAGGTTCTAAGTCCTGGCTCTGACTCCCTGGCTAATGGCACCTCCCCGTCCTGTGCCTCAGTTTCCTCACCTAGTAAAGAGGATTTGGACTAAATGAACTCTAAATTTCCTTCCAACTCAGACATAAAATTGCTGCCCCACTCTCATATGCCCTCCCATCTACCCACCCCACTTACTTGACATGGGAATGTAGACTTTTCTCAGCACACCTGTGAAGAGAAATGGGGGTAGGAAAGCTGGAAGTGGTGTTCAATGAGAAGTTGGCACAGGCCTCCCTGTACCCCACCACCTACCTCCAAGCAGCCTTCCTGGGGAATCTGGCAGGTTTTCCCCTGAAGTTTGATCAAGAGATATAGGAGGAAGCCGGGAGCGGTAGCTCATGCCTATAATCCCAGCACTTTGGGAGGCTAAGGTGGGCGGATCACTTCAGGTCAGCAGTTCGAGACCAGACTAGCCAACATGGTGAAACCCTGTCTCTACTAAAAATACAAAAAAAATGGTGGTTTTTGTTTGTTTGTTTTGCATGTGGTGGTGCATGACTGTAATTCTGGCTACTCAGGAGGCTGAGATAGGAGAATCGCTTTAACCCAGGCAGCAGAGGCTACAGTGAGCTGAGATGGAGCCACTGCACTCAGCAACTGCACTGCCTGCGCAACAGAATGAGACTCTATCTCAAAAAAAAAAAAAAAAAAAAAAAAAAGAAAAGTAAAAAAGAGAGATAGGAGGAGTTTGAGAGCCCAGTTTTGATTTGGTTTTCATTGCTTGGGTGTTTATAAGAAACATACCTGGGCACGGTGGCTCATGCCTGTAATCCCAGCACTTTGGGAGGCCGAGGCGGGCGGATCACAAGGTCAGGAGTTCGAGACCAGGCTAGCCAACATGCTGAAACCCCGTCTCTACTAAAAATACAAAAATTAGCCAGGTGTGATGGTGGGCATCTGTAATCCCAGCTACTTGGAAGGTTGAGGCAGAAGAATTGCTTGAACCGGGAGGCGGAGGTTGCAGTGAGCCGAAATCCCACCATTGCACTCCAGCCTGGGCAACAACAGCGAAACTCCATCTCAAAAAAAAAAAAAAAAAGAAGAAAGAAACATACTTCAGGAAGTAAAACTTCTCATGGGTAAGATGAGGGAGGAAGGAGAGGGAGAGAGAGAGACAAAGACAGAGAGAGATGGAGAGAATGTATATGTATATTGGGAGAAGGCAACATAAGTCAGCTAGAGAGGAAACAGGACTCCTAACCCACTCCCCTCTCTTCATATTCCCTAGGCTGCTCTTCTTGAAATTTCTTTTCTCAAGCCCCAGCCTCCCAGAGAGACTGATGTCCAGTGATGCTTAAGGTTGCTTCCAGCTCTAATATTCTGAGCATACCTACTGTCCTGCCCTTTCTCCACTTCTTCCAGAGGAAGGCACCTGCAGCTCCCACAACAACCACTGCGGAAGCCAGAAGCTCACAGAAGATCCAGACTGGGGGGTGCTTCATGTGGGGAGGCTCTGAAAGGCAAGAGGGTATGTGGGTCTCTGTGAGACCAGCCGGGCTCCCTACCTTTGCTACATGCCTCCAAACCCCAGTTGCTCATCTGAGGTTACACAAAGACTCAGCATCAGCTTGGTGCGTCACCAGACAGGAGAACATATGCTCATGTCAAAGGGATCACAGCGGACTGCTGACTCTGAGCAGTGCCATGCCCCAGGGGGTAAGTGGCTTAGGGTTCCAGGGACTCGGGGGCTGGGGCAGCCCATCCCTCAGCTAAGTTAGCTGGACACTGGAGGATAGAAGTCAAGGGCCTAGCCGGGCGAGGTGGCGGGCGCCTGTAGTCCCAGCTACTAGGGAGGCTGAGGCAGGAGAATGGCATCAACCCAGGAGGCGGAGCTTGCAGTGAGCTGAGATCTGGCCACTGCACTCCAGCCTGGGCAACAGAGCGAGACTCTGTCTCAACAACAACAATAACAAAAAAAAAGAAGTCAAGGGCCTAGCATGTTGGGATGGCTTCTCTCCAGGGGCTTTGCAGAGAGTCCCATGCACCAAAGGGGCTAGTGGGACAGGGAAAAGTGGTGGCAAAGACCTCCTAGACAAACTGGCTGCCTCTGGTCTTATCAAGCTGCCACACATCCTCCACACCAGGACTTCAGGCACCATTCCACTGTGTTCCATGGTGACTATAGGTTATGCCCTACCCTGAGAGCCCTTGGGTGCTCAGCCCTGGGTCAGAACTTGAACACCAAGTGGGAAAAGGGCTGACCAAGCACGGGAGAGGAAAGGCAAGCAGAGTGGCTAGGACGGTCAGCAACAGAGCTATGTTCATTTAGGACATGGGTATTATTGTTTTGAAGGCTGGCTGAGGGGCCTGCACTCCATCCCTCCCACAGTGCCCTCAGCTCCTCCACCTTCCCCACACTGACCAGTCCACAACTATCAACTACCTACGGTGGGCCGTGGTCCCACCCCAGCTTTCAGGTATTTCCAGAGAGGGTAGATGCAGCTCTAGGTCAGGAAGGATTGTTTCCTTCCCTTCTCCCCTTCTGCAGCTCTGCTTGGTTCTGGCTGGCTTTTGCTGGAGTTGAAAGACTCAAGTGTGCTAAGAAGGAAGTCCTGGCCATCATAGTTGTAGTGCCAGTGTCCCCAGCTGCTCTGGTTCCTCAACAACTCACAGACCACTGTGGTCTGGAGGGTGTGTGACTCTGAAAACTCAAAACCCCAGAACTCCAAAGTTACAAGAGGGCAAAACGGTGGCTCTCTCCACCTCCACTCCTACCTCCTCCCAAAATGCCTGAAATTCCCTTCTCTGATAAACCCTCACTCATTCCCCAAGACATATCTTCTCTGTCATCCACATCCCCACTAAAGTCACGCTGCATCCACCCTCCCTCCCCTGCAGCAAGTGGCTCCCTCCCATGTACCCAGCATGCACTGTTCAGCCACATATACCCACCCACCCTCCTGAAGGCCCAGCACAGACAGCACTGTGTTTAAATCCCTGATCTACATGCCAGCTACTGGCTACATGGCAAATGTAATGGAATCTCTCCAAGCCTTGCTTTCTTCATTTGGCAACTGGACATAAGCATAGTCTCTACCACACAAGTAAGGATTACATGAGATAATCCTTGCCAGTGTTAATGTAGGACCTAACAATAAGAAATCAAGAACTAGTAGCTGCTATTGTAAGGTGTATTATTGGTAACAGCAAAATGAACAGCACTTACTAGGCTTAAATGTTTGCTCGGCCGGGCACGGTGGCTCACGCCTGTAATCCCAGCACTTTGGGAGGCCAAGGCGGGTGGATCACAAGGTCAGGAGATCGAGACCATCCTGGCTAACACAGTGAAACCCAGTCCTCTACTAAAAATTGGCAAAAAAATTAGCCCGGGCGTGGTGGCAGGCGCCTGTAGTCCCAGCTACTTGGGAGGCTGAGCAGGAGAAGGTGGTGAACCCAATGGAGGCGGAGCTTGCAGTGAGCCGAGATCATGCCCACTGCAAACTCCAACCTGGGCCCACAGCGCGGCGGCGACCTCCCGTTCCAAAAAAAAAAAAAAAAAAAAGTTTGCTCGATGAAAAAAATGATATTGGTTAGAAATATATTTTGCTCAGGTCACTAGGGTTCTTATTAACTACTGGTGGTGGCAGGAGGTGAATGTCAGAAAAAGGCCAGTTTTTCCCATTTCCTGGATTTGAGAAAGATGGATAAGATTTTTTCACCTGGCCGCGTGCGGTGGCTCACACCTGTAATTCCAGCACTTTGGGAGGCCCAGGCGGGCAGATCACGAGGTCAGGAGTTTGAGACCAGCCTGGCCAACATGGTGAAACCCCATCTTTACTAAAAATACAAAAATTAGCCAGGCATGTTGGTGTGCGCCTGTAATCCAAGCTACTTGGGAGGCTGAGGCAGGGGAATCGCTTGAACCTGGGAGGTGGAGTTTGCAGTGGGCCGAGATCGTGCCATTGCACTCCAGCCTGGGCAATAAAAGAAAAAAAAAAAAAAAAAAAAGACTATTTTCACCTGAAGGGAAGGCGTGAGAGCTTAAGGACAGTGGCTTATTTATTTATTTATTTGAGATGGAGTCTTGCTCTGTCGCTCAGCCTGGAGTGCAGTGGTGCTATCTCGGCTCACTGCAAGCTCTGCCTCCGGGTTCACGCCATTATCCTGTCTCAGCCTCCCCAACAGCTGGGACCATAGGTGCACACTGCCACACCCAGCTAATTTTTTGTATTTTTAGTAGAATGGGGTTCCACTGTGTTAGCCAGGATGGTCTCGATCTCCTGACCTTGTGATCTGCCTGCCTCAGCCTCCCAAAGTGCTGGGATTACAGGTGTAAACTACCGTGCCCGGTGACTGTGGGTTATTTCTTAGAGACCTATTCTTTGACTAGGGGAAAGGGTGAGGGTCTTATACTTCTGTCCTACTCTTGCTAATACCTAAGACCCAGTCCTTTTGGCACCACTGGGTACAGAAAACAAGGTCTGGGTCAGGGATGAATTCCCCAGGCAGGAGGAGACAGCATCAGGATCTCAGTGAAGCAGGGTGGTATCTGAGTGCCTAGCACAGTGCCCCACGCAGAGCTTATTGCATCTTAGCTGAACAATAACGAATGCAGCTGCACATCTTCAAGCCTATATTGAGCTCTTCTCTCTTTCCTGCCTCCTCCTGAGTCCCCCAAGCCTAATCACCTTGGCTCTGGTTGTTGTGTGCCATGATGCTCCTCAGGATGGTGACAAGGTGCTGGGCTCTGGCCTTCAGTCTGAGAACCAGCTTCTCCCAAGCTCTTAGGTCCCTAGCCTGAGCCCAGGATGTGCGGGGCTCTGCCCACCTGCCCTCCTTGCAGCACCATAAGAAAGGGTGGTCATCCAGATGGCCTGAGACTTCATAAGGGGCTTGCCCAGGGCGGGACTGGGAAAGAGCAACGAAGTCGTAGCGCAGAGAGTGGGTTGCTGAGGAAAAGAGAATGATGGGAAAGGGTTATTTTCCAACAGGAGTCTTGTCTGGGAGACACTGCACATGATGCCTATGTGGTGAGGCTGTGTGACTATTTTTTAGGGCACCAAAGGAGTGGGTAAGGGGAATGCAGACTGAACAATGGGAAGGGATCCTCTTGTCTCCCTGCAGGGTCTCATCTAGACTCATTGTTTTAAATAGTAATGACTCCCAAATCTCTACATCCCTGCTCTTCACGTCGGTATATCCAACTAACTACCTGTTGGTCATCTGCACCTAAGGTTCCATATGGCCTCAAATCTGACACATCCAAAACTGAGTATTTCCTCTTGGCCCTGGCCATGGAACAACCTGCCTGTCATCCTATACCCCTGCTGGGTGGCATCATCCTCTCACCTGCCTGCTTACTCAAGCCAGAACTGGGTTGAGGTGTGGGCAACTACCTCAGTGTAGCCTCCTGGTACAACAGCATGAAGCAATCTGAGAGGTCATGGAACAAAAAGGCTCATGGACCAAATTTAAATACTCAAATAACATAGTTTATTAAATAAATGTAAAACACATTCTGAGAAGCAGGAGCCAAGTGCTGGGTTGGGTCAACACACGGGAGAGGGTGCAAGTTGGGTGGAATGATCACACCAGCTGAACTGTGGGTCATGCAGTGTGCATCTGTCCCATCAAATTGAGACTTCATGAATCCTGAGTGCCTCATGTCTCACGTATTTAGGGTACTGTGAATATTTAGTGCCTATTCAGTCCTTCTGTCCCTTTCAATCTCTGTACACACGAATATGTTGTACTATCTACAGATGACTAATTTAGTTATCTATGTGTAACACTTCTTTTGAGTCCCCTCCAGCCTGTTTATTTTCCTGTCTTCTACAACAGAATTGGATGTTCCCAAACAGTCAGCAAATCTGGTGTTTATCCTAGAGTGCTGCCTCCCTTCACACCCCCTAGTTTCAAACAGTCACCAAGCCCTGCTGATTTTTAACTTCCTGTTTCTTGAATCTGGACATTCCTCTACCTCCACCAAACCAGCCCATAGTATAGTTTGCTTGGATTATAGCCAGAGTCTTTCTAACTGGTCTCTCTCCCTCCAGTCTTAAGCATCTAAAATCTGCCCTCCTTGATATAATCAGAGTGATCGACCCAGAAATACATATCAGACCGCATACCTCTCTCTGCTCCTCCTCTAAGGATTCCCCTTTTGTCCTCAGGATGGTTTCCAAGCTCCTTAGCAAGCTAAACAAGGACCCTTGAAGGCTGCTGTCTCCACCCTCATCTCCCGCCACACCCTGCCTTCACCTGACCCACTTGGAACAGGAAGGTTGGAGCACTTCTGTACTCCTCCTGCAGTTCCACCTCCCAGTGCCTTCCTGAGATGGTCCACTGGAGGGAAGACCCATCCTTCCCTTCTCCAAACACCACTTAAACCCTTTCATTAAACCCTTACCCTGGCCTCAAACCATCTACCACGCTGCTCTACTCCTTTATTTCAGAGATGGCTCTGACTTTCACTTAGAGGTGGTGGGCTAACCCTGACACTCACCCTACCACTTGTCTATGGCTGTGCTTCCCTCTTGGGGGCCATCTCTCTTCCTGTTCAGAGCTGATTCCTCCAACTCCCTTGATCCCTTGGTTATTCCCTCTATTCAGCAGGGAAGTCCTGAAAACCAGCTCTTGACAGAGGTAAAAGGGTACAGTGCAGTGCTCTCCAAGCTCCCAGGAGCCTGAGAATCACCTGGGCTGTTTCTCAGGCCTTTTCCCTTAAGAGCCTGACTCAGAAGGGTTGGGTCTAAAATTATTTACGTATGTGTGTATGTATGTATGTATTTAGACAGAGTCTTGGTCTGTCACTCAGGCTGGAGTAATTTTGTATTTTTAGTAGAGGCAGGGTTTCACCATGTTGGCCAGGCTGGTCTCGAACTCCTGACTCCTGACCTCAGGTGATCTGCCTGCCTAATTTTTTTTCTTTTTTTTGGGACAGAGTTTTGCTCTCGTTGCCCAGGCTGGAGTGCAATGGCACAATCTCGGCTCACCAAAACCTCTGTCCCCTGGTTCAAGCGATTCTCCTGCCTCAGCCTCCCAAGTAGCTGGGATTACAGGCATGCGCCACCACACCCAGCTAATTTTGCATTTTTAGTAGAGAGGGGGTTTCTCCATGTTGGTCAGACTGGTCTCGAAGTCCTGACCTCAGGTGATCCACCCACCTCAATAGGCATGTGCTACCACACCCAATTAATTTTTATATTTTTTGTAGAGTGGGGTTTTGCCATGTTGTCCAGGCTGGTCTCAAACTCCTGGGTTCAGGCAATCCACCCACTTCAGCCTCCCAAAAGTGCTGGAATTACAGGTGTGAGCCACTGTGCCAGCCTTTTTTTTTTTTTTTTTTTTTGGACAAGATCGGTTTCGTCGCAGGTGAGTGCAATGGGGTGGATTCAGCTCACTGTCAAACCTCCACTTCCCGGGTTCAAGTGATTCTCTTGCCGTCAGCCTTCCTGAGGAGCTGGGATTACAGCACGTGCCACCACAGGTCTGCTTATTGATGTTGTATTTGTAGGTAGAGATGGGGTTTCGCCATTTGGCCCAGGCTGGTCTTGAACTCTGTGACCGGTCGGGGTGGAGGTCCACCCTCTCTCGGCGCGCTCCCGAAAGTTGCGGGATTGACAGGCATGAGCCACGTGACCCAGCGCCTATATTTTTGTTTTTCAAAAATGGGGTCTTGGCCGGGCACAGTGGCTCACGCCTGTAATCTCAGCACTTTGGGAGGCCAAGGCGAGTGGATCATGAGGTCAAGAATTCGAGACCAGTCTGGACAACACGGTAAATCTCGTCTCTACTAAGGATACAAAATTTAGCCAGGCATGGTGGCACGCACCTCTAATCCCAGCTACTCAGGAGGCTGATGCAGGAGAATCACTTAAACTTGGGAGGAGGAGGTGGCAGTGAGCCGACATCACAATACTGAACTCCAGCCTGGGCAACAGAGTGAGACTCCGTCTCGAAGAAAAAAAAAAAACACAAAAATTAACTTGATTGAACCCGGGAGGCAGAGGTTGTAGTGAGCTGAGATTGCGCCATTGCACTCCAACCTCAGCGACAAGATTGAAACTCCGTCTCAAAAAAAAAAATAAATAAATAAAATACAAACATTAGCTGGGCATGGTGGTGTGTGCCTGTAATCCCAGCTATTTGGGAAGCTGAGGCAGGAGAATCGCTTGAACCTGGCAGGCAGAGGTTGCTGTGACTCTGGCCTGGGAGACAGAGTGAAAATCCATTTCAAAAACAAAACAAAACAAAAGATGGGGTCTTGTTTGCTACGTTGCCCATGCTGGAATGCAGAGGCACAATCATAGCTCACTGCAGCCTGGAACTCCTGGGATCAAGTGATCTTCACACCTCAGCCTCTTGAGTAGCTGGAACTGAAGGTACGTTCTACCATACCCAGCTCAAGAGACGGAGTCTGGCTCTGTCACCAGGCTGGAGTGCAGTGGGGCTATCTCGGCTCACTGCAACCTGTCTCCTAGGTTCAAGCGATTCCCCTGCCTCAGCCTCCCAAGTAGCTAGGATTACAGACATGCACCACTACCCCCAGCTAATATTTGTATATTTGGTAGAGATGGGGTTTCACCATGTTGGCCACGATGCCTTTGATCTCTTGAGCTCATGATCCGCCCACCTCGGCCTGCCAAAGTGTTGGGATTACAGGCGTGAGCCACCGCACTGGTCTTTTTTTTTTTTTTTTTTTTGAGACGGAGTCTTGCTCTATTGCCCAGGCTGGAGTGCAGTGGTGCCATCTCGGCTCACTGCAACTTCCTTCTCCTGGGTTCAAGCCATTCTCATGCCTTAGCCTGCCAAGTACTTGAGATTACAGGCACCAGCCACCGCACCCAGCTAATTGTTTTGGATTTTTAGTAGAGATGGGAGATGGAGTTTCACCATGTTGGCCACGCTGGTTTCAAACTCCTGACTTCAAGTGTTCTGTCCGCCTCGGCCTCCCAAAGTGCTAGGATTACAGGTGTGAGCCACCTCGTCCATTCAAGAATCTGTATTTTTTTTTTTTTTTTTTTTTTTGAGACAGAGTCACGCTCTGTCGCCCAGGCTGGAGTATGGTGGCGCAATCTCGGCTCACTGCAAGCTCTGCCTCCAGGGTTCAAGCGATTCTCCTACCTTAGCCTCCCGAGTAGCTGGGACTAGAAGCGCGTGACATTACAGCCTGGAAAATTTTTGTATTTTTAGTACAGACAGGGTTTCACAGTGTTAGCCAGGATGGTCTGGATCTCCTCATCTGGTGATCTGCCCGCCTCGGCCCCTGAAAGTGCTGGGATTACAGGTGTGCACCACCACACCTGGCTGATTTTTGTATTTTTAGTAGAGTCGGGGTTTCACCATGTTGGCCAGGCTGGTCTGGAATTCCTGACCTCAGGTGATCCTCCTGCTTCAGCCTCCCAAAGTGCTGGGATTACAGGCGTGAGCGACCAGGCCCAGCCAAGAATCTGATTTTTTGAATTTGGTTTTTTTGAGAGGGAGTTTCGGTCTTGTTACCCAGGCTGTAGTGCAATGGCGCAATCTCGGCTCACCGCAACCTCTGCCTCCCGGGTTCAAGTGATTCTCCTGCCTCAGCCTCCTGAATAGCTGGTATTACAGGCATGCACCACCACGCCCAGCTAATTTTTTTGTATTTTTAATAGAGACGGGGTTTCTCCACATTGGTCAGGCTGGTCTCGAATTCCCCACCTCAGGTAATCTGCCCTCCTCAGCCTCCTAAAAGTGTTGGGATTACAGGCGTGAGTGACCATGCCCAGCCAATAATCTACTTTTAACAAGCACCTCAGATGATTCTTTTAAGACATACTACCTTGGACAAGGTTTTCACTCTTTGGGCCTCACGTTCTTCATATATGAGAAAATTACACCAATCTCAGAGGATTAGAGGGCATACCAAAAAACACACCTGGTAGTTACGCTAAAATATATATATGTATTTTGTTGTTGTTTGTGTTTTGAGAAAAAAAACGGAGTCTCACTCTGTCGCCCAGGCTACAGTGTAGTGGTGCGATCTCGGCTCACTGCAAGCTCCGCCTTCTGGGTTCACACCATTCTCCTACCTCAGCCTCCCAAGTAGCTGCGACTACAGGTGCCCGCCACCGCGCCTGGCTAATTTTTTGTATTTTTAGTAGAGACCGGGTTTCACCGTGTTAGCCAGGATGGTCTCGATCTTCTGATCTCATGATCCTCCAGCTTCGGCCTCCCAAAGTCTATTCCAGGCGTGAGCCACCGCTCCCGGCCATGTTAAAATATATTTTTAAGTCCAGATTAAAAACCGCGATGAGGCGAAACCCCATCTCTACTAAAAAAATACAAAACTTAGCTGGGCCTGGTGGTGCATGCCTATAATCCCAGCCACTCAGGAGGCTGAGACAGGAGAATCGCTAGAACCTGGGAGGCGGAGGTTGTAGTGAGCTGAGATTGTGCCACAGAACTCCAGCCTGGTGACAGAATGAGACTCTGTCTCCAAATATATATATGTGTATGTATATATACACACACACGTATATGTGTATATATGTATATTTTTAACAAACATAGCTGCTATCATTGGCTTTTTTTTTTTTTTTTTTTTGAGACAGGGTCTCACTCTGTCACCCACGTTGAAGTGCAGTGGCACAATCATGAGGCCCACTGCAACCTCTGCCTCCCAGGCTCAAATGATCCTCCCACCTCAGCCTCCAGAGTAACTGGGACTACAGGCGTGCACCACCACGCCTGGCTAATTTTTTTTTATTTTCTGTATTGATAGGTTTTCGTCATGTTCCCCAGGCTGGTCTCAAACTCCTGCACTCAAGCAATCCTCGGCCCAGCTCGGCCTCCCAAAGTTCTAGGATTATAGGCATAAGGACCTCCTACAGCCAAGTTTAATCTTCAAGTGTGAGACATGGGACAATTACTTACCAGAGATAAGCAGTTTCGGAGGAAGCCCTACCTACCCGCTAAGCCTGACCTTATCATGCAACCTCCATCGCCCCAGACCTCCCTGGGCTCCAAAAAGCGCTCCCGAGGGGCCTCATGAAGGCCACAGTTTGGGGAAGGTTATGGCTCAGGGGAAGGGGAGAGGTGCTACGTAATTAAGTCCCCCTACGACTCAGCACCCGCGTAAGGCATCGTCAGGCCTCCAGTGGTGGTGGTGGCACCCGGCCTCAGTCTCCCCGGAGGGCTGGACTCTCGCTGCCAGGCTGCAGGGGTCAGACGTTATCCGGGAGGGGTACACTTAGTAGCAGGTATGGAGGGCGGAGCAGAGTCCCGCACTCACTGGCCTGACTTTCGGAACGAACCGTCACCAGCAAGGACAGCAGTAGGACGAGGGGCGGGTGCAAGAGGGTGGGCGGCCGGGGTTGGTGCTTCTCGCTCAGGTCCAGGTCCCCGGCCACCAGTCCCGTGGATATCACAGGCGGTGCTCCCTGCCAGCGTAGTTCGGCCCAGCTCCCAGCTGAACATACCGGGAGGCTCCCATTGGACCGGAGCTGCTATGGAGGCGGGACTTTACCTTTTTCTTGAATCCCATTGGGTTAAATCCAGTCCGACCAAGCGTCTCTCCTCAGCAGTGGGAGGGGTGATTGGGCTCACCCAAACTTAAGAATTTGGGGTTTGAGATCCGACTCGGTGGCTCACGCCTGTAATCCCAGCACTTTGTGGGGGCCGAAGCGGGCGGATCACCTGAGGTCAGGAGTAGGAGACCAGCCTGGCCAACAAGGAGAAACCCCGGGGCGCACCTGTAATCCCAGCTACTCGAGAGGCTGAGGCAGGAGAATCTCTTGAACCCGGGAGGCGGAGCTTGCAGTGAGCAGATATAGCTAGAGCCACTGCACTCCAGCCTGGCGACAGAGTGAGACTCCGTCTCAAAAAGAAAAAAGGAGAATTTGAGGTTTAAGTTGTCTCTCCTTGGTCGCTGTGGAGTCAAGTGTTTTATGTTCAGACATCTTCCTGCCCATTTTAAAATGTATTTATTTATTTATTTTATTTTATTTTATTTCTCTCTGTCGCCCAGGCTGGAATGCAGTGGTGCAATCTCAGGTCACTGCAACCTCCGCCTCCTGGGTTCAAGCGATTCTCCTGCCTCAGCCTCCCAAGTAACTGGTATTACAGGTGGTGCCACCGCGTCCAGCTAATTTTTTTTTTGAGACGAAGTCTCGCTTTGTCGCCTGGGCTGGAGTGCAGTGGCACGATCTCGGCTCACTGCAAGCTCCGCCTCCTGGGTTCACGCTATTCTCCTGCCTCAGCCTCCGAGTAGCTGGGACTACAGGCACGTACCACCATGCCCGGCTAATTTTGTATTTTAGTAGAGACGGGGTTTCACCGTGTTAGCCAGGATGGTCTCCATCTCCTGACCTCGTGATCCGTCCTCCTCGGCCTCCCAAAGTGCTGGGATTACAGGCGTGAGCCGCCGCGCCCGGCAGTAATTTACTTCTATAACAAACCTGCTCATGTAAAAGCTTTTCGGCCAGGCGCAGTGACTCACACCTGTAATCTCAGCACTTTGGGAGGCCGAGGTGGGNG
>NW_016825208.1:74879-106757 GCF_001698545.2 Rhinopithecus bieti | reverse complement strand
CAAACAGTTTTTAAAAGAAAATAGTGGAAAGGTAGAGACCCTAGAAGAGGGAGAAGGCCTAAGGCAATTTCTTCTTCCTCTCTTCCCCACCATTCTTTCAGCCACTGTGGAGAGAGGGAGAGTATGGGGTGCAGGGTAGATGAGAGTAGACAATTGTGATTATCTGAGGAGGGTTTTTGGGTTAGGGAGTGAGCTTCTTACTGATGTTATTTATTTTTTTTTTGAGACAGAGTCTCACTGTGTCACCTAGGCTGGAGTGAGATCTCGGCTCACTGCAACCTCTGCCTCCCGGGTTCAAGTGATTCTCCTGCCTCAGCCTCACAAGTAGCTGGGACTGCAGGCAGGCACCACCATGCCTGGCTAATTTTTTGTATTTTTAGTAGAAATGGGGATTTCACCATGTTGGCGCGGCTGATCTCAAACTTCTTTTTTCTTATTTTTTTTTTTGTTTGAGACGGAGTCTCACTCTGTCGCCCAGGCTGGAGTGCAGTGGTGTGATATCGGCTCGCTGCAAGCTCCGCCTCCCCTGTTCATGCCATTCTCCTGCCTCAGCCTCCTGAGTAGCTGGGACTACAGGCGCCCACCACAACGCCCCGCTAATTTTTTTTTTTTTTGTAGTTTTAGTAGAGACGGGGTTTCACCATGTTAGCCAGGATGGTTTCAATCTCCTGACCTCGTGATCCATCTGCCTTGGCCTTCCAAAGTGCTGGGATTACAGGCATGAGCCACTGCCCCCAGCCTGCTGATCTCAAATTTCAGACCTCAGGTGATCCCCCCACCTGGGCCTCCCAGAGTGCTGGGATTACAGGCGTGAGCCCCTCGCCTGGCCAAAAAACTTTTATGTTAAGTTCAGGGGTACATGAGCAGGTTTGTTATAGAGGTAAATTGCCTGTCACGGGGGTTTAGTGTACAGACTTGTTAATCACCTTGTAATTCTTTCCACCATTTATTTACCTTTCTCCACAGCAGCCTATTCACTTAACAATAAACTGAGTGCCCATTATGTGCCAAGAACTGGAGATAAGGATATGAGTAAGGAATCTTACTTATCTCCAGTTTTTGTAGCATATACTCATTCTGTTTCTCTTCCCTTTGTCCTAGTTTGAGTGCCCAGCAGGTGTTTCAAGTCACTGATTATGTATCCACTCTGCAAAAGTTGTTTGTGCAGCCTGCTTACCCTCCTTTGGAACTTTGGTATTCTTTTTTTATTTCTTTTTTCTTTTTTTTTTTGAGACGGAGTCTTGCTCTGTCGCCCAGCCTACAGTTCAGTGGTGTGATCTCGACTCACTGCAACCTCCGCCTCCCATGATTCTTCTGCCTCAGCCTCCCGAGCATCTGGGATTACAGGCGCCTGCCACCGTGCCTGGCTAATTTTTGTATTTTCAGTAGAAACGGGGGTTTCACCATCTTGGCCAGGCTGGTCTCGAACTCCTGACCTCATGATCCACCCACCTTGGCTTCCCAAAGTGTTGGGATTACAGGCATGAGCCACCACGCCCGGCCATGAACTTCAGTATTCTATAGATAGTATTTGATAGATTGAAAGGGAGTAGATTAGGGGTCCAGAGAGTGTCCTGAAGCTTAAAAGAAAAATGATTTGGCTGGGTGTGGTGGCAGGCACCAGGCGTGGTGGTGCGTGCCTGTAGTCCCAGCTACTGGGGAGGCTGAGACGGGAGAATCCCTTGAGCAGTGAGCTATGATCATGCCACTGCACTCCAGCCTGGGCAAGAGAGCGAGGCCCTGTCTCTTTCAAAAAAAAAAAAAGAAAGTAAAGAAGATACATAAACTGAGAAATCCATTGTGTTCTAATTTACTTAACCAGTCCCTTATTAATGAATTTGAATGTTTGCTTGTTTCATTTTTGCCTTTACAATGTTGTGACAAATGTCTTCATACATTATCTTGCCTCTAATTATTGCTCTCTCTCTCTCTCTTTTTTTTTTCCGAGACAGAATCTCACTCTGTTGCCCAGGCTTGACTTGGCTCACTGCACCCTTCACCACCTGAGTTCAAGTGATTCTCCTGCCTCAGCTTCCTGTGTAGGTGCGATTACAGGGGTGCGCCACCATGCCCTGCTAATTTTTTTTTTTTTTTTTTTTTGAGACAGAGTTTTGCTCTGTTGCCCAGGCTAGACTGTAGTGGTGGGATTTCGGCTCACTGCAACCTCTACCTCTAAGGTTCAAGTGATTCTCCTGCCTCAGCCTCCCCAGGAGCTGGGACTACAGGCACATGCCACTATGCCTGGCTAATTTTTTATATTTTTAGTAGAGATGGAGTTTTACTGTGTTAGCCAGGATGGTCTCTATCTCCTGACCTCGTAGTCCACCTCCCTCGGACTCCCAAAATACTGGGAGTACAGGCGTGAGTCACCAACCCAGCCAATTTTTTGTATTTTTAGTAAAGATGAGGTTGCACCATGTTGGCCAGGCTGCTCTTGAACTCCTGACCTCAGGTGATCCTCCCACCTTGGCCTCCTAAAGTGCTGAGATTACAGGTGTCAGCCACCACGCCTGGCCCAATTCTCATTCCCCTTCCCCTTCCCCTTCCCCTTCCCCTTCTCCTTCTCCTTCTTATTATTATTTTTGGGACGGAGTTTTGCTCTTGTTGCCCAGGCTGAAGTGCAATGGTGCAATCTCGGCTCACTGCAACCTCCGCCTCCCTGGTTCAAGTGATTCTCCTGCCTCAGCCTCCGAGTAGCTGGGATTACAAGCCCCCACCACCACCCTTGGCTAATTTTGTGTTTTTAGTAGAGACAGGGTTTCTCCATGTGGGCCAGGCTGGTCTCAAACTCCTGACCTCAGGTAATCTGCCCGTCTCCGTCTCCCAAAGTGCTGGAATTACAGGCGTGAGCAACTGTACCCGGCTTCTTTTTATGATTAATATTAAAATATTTTTATGTAATTATTTATTTTCTTCATTATTGTTATTTTTACTTTAAGTCCCAGGATACATGTGCAGAATGTGCAGGTTTGTTACATAGGTGTCCATGTGCCATGGTGATTTGCTGCACCTATCAACCTGCCATCTAGGTTTTAAGCCCTGCATGCATTAGGTATTTGTCCTAATGCTCTCCCTCCCTTTTTCCCCTACACTATTTTATTTTTTTGAGACAGAGTCTCTATTGCCCAGGCTAGAGTGCAATGGTGCAATCTCAGCTCACTGCAACTTCCACCTCCCAGGGTCAAGCGATTTTCCTGTCTCAGCCTCCCAAGTAGCTGGGACTACAGGTACACACCACCACACCCGACTGATTTTTGCATTTTTTTGCAGAGACAGGGTTTTGCCAGGCTGGTCTCAAATTCCTGACCTCAAGTGATCCGCCCACTTTGGCCTCCCAAAGTGCTGGGATTACAGGCAGGAGACACCGTGCCCAGCAAAAATATTTTTATTTTAAAATGTATTAAATTTATTAAAATTTTATTTTTAAATTGCATCATTTACATATAGTGAAATGATCAGATCTTTAGCAAATCCATCAATGAATTTTGACAAATACAGCCATGTCACCCACACCCCTGTCAAGATATAGAAAGTTCTCTTTGCCATATTTGATTCTGCCCTACCCCGAGTAGCCATGGATCTGATGACTATCACTATAGAGCAGTTTTCCTTTTTTTTTTTTTTTTTGAGACAGAGTCTCACTCTGTCACACACGCTGGAGTACAATGGTGCAATCTCGGCTCACTGCAACCTCTGCCTCCCAGGTTCAAGTGATTCTCCTGCCTCAGCCTCCTGAGTAGCTGGGATTACAGGTATGGGCCACCACACCCAGCTAATTTTGTATTTTTAGTAGAGACGGGGTTTTGTTATGTTCACCAGACTGGTCTCAAACTACTAACCTCAGGTGATCCACCTGCCTCGGCCTCCCAAAGTGCTGGGATTACAGGTGTGAGCCACTGCGCTGGGCCACCTGTTTTAAAACTTCCTATAAATGCATGCATAGGGTATGGCCTCCTTTGTGTCTGGCTTTTTGTATTTGGCATAATACCTATGTAATCCATCCATGTTGTTGCACCTATCAGTAGTTCATTCTTTTTTTTTTTTTTTTTTTTTTTTTTTTTTTTTTTTTTGAGACAGAGTCTCACAGTCTTAGGTTGGAGTGCAATGGTGAGATCTCAGTTCACCACAACCTCCACCTCCCACGTACAAGCATTTCTTCTGCCTCAGCCCCCTGAGTAGCTGGGACTACAGGTGTGTGCACCACCACGTCTGGCTAATTTTTGTATTTTTAGTAGAGATGGGATTTCCCAGCTACTGCGGAGGCTGAGGCAGGAGAATCACTTGAACCCAGACGGCGGAGGTTGCAGTAAGCCAAGATCGCACCATTGCACTCCAGCCCGGCTGACAAGAGTGAAACTCTGTTCAAAAACAAACAAACAAACAAACAAACAAACAAACAAACAAACAAACAAAAAAAGCCAGGTGTTGTGGCTCACACTTGTGGTCCCAGCTCGTGGGAAGCCCAAGAGTTCAACCCTGCAGTGAGTGGTGGTCATACCAGTGTACTCCAGTCTGGGCGACAGAGTGAAACTTTGTCTCAAAAAGAGAAAAGAAAGCAAGATGAAGGAAAGCCTATGTAGTTTGCTAAAATTTATGTGAAAAGAGGGAAATTATACACATACATATATATACACACACACACATGCACGCACACACACATATTTGCTTGCATATGCATAAAATGTCTAAGGTTTTTTTTTGGGGGAGGGGGGACAGAGTCTCACTCTGTCACCCAGGCTGGAGTGCAATCGTGCAATCTCAGCTCACTGCAACCTCCACCTCCCGGGTTCAAGTGATTCTCCTGCCTCAGCCTCCCGAGTAGCTGGATTACAGCCTTCTGCCGCCACGCCCACTAATGTTTTGTATTTTCAGTAGAGACAGGGTTTTGCCAAGTTGTCCAGGCTAGTCTCGAACTTCTTACCTCACGTGATCCGCCTGCCTCGGCCTCCCAAAGGGCTGGAATTACAGGCATAAGCCACCGAGCCTGACTGAATGTCTAAATTTGTTTGTTTGTTTGTTTGTTTATCAAGACGGAGTCTTGCTCTTGTCGCCCAGGCTGGAGTGCAATGGCAAGATCTCAGCTCACTGCAGCCTCTGCCTCCCAGGTTCAAGCGATTCTCCTCCCTCAGCCTCTCGAGTAGCTGGGATTATAGGTGCCTGCCACCATGCCTGGCTAATTTTTGTATTCGTTGGCCAGGCTGGTCTCGAACTCCTGACCTTGTAATCCACATGCCTCGGCCTCCCAAAGTGCTGGGATTACAGACCTAAGCCACCACACCTGACCAAGACAGAGACTTTTAACCTTTTGAACCTTTGAATTTTGAACCAAGTGAAAACATGAAAATAAAAGATTAATTCCAAGGAGAAAAAAGAACTGAAAAGCAAAAAAACTCATAGTGAAAACTTACAGGAAAAAAAACTCACCCTGAAGTAATTCGTTTACCTCATTAAGAGAAAACAAAAATTGTCTAACATTATATCACTCGTTTTTTTTTTTTTTTTTGAGATGGATCTTGCTCGTTGCCCAGGCTGGAGTGCAGTGGTTGCGATCTCAGCTCACCTGCCACCTCTGCCTTAAGCGGCTTAAGCGATATCCTGCCTTCAGCCTCCTGAGTAGCTGGGACTACAGTTGCGTGCCACGATGCCCAGCTAATTTTTGTATTTCTAGTAGAGATGGGGTTGCACCATGTTGACCAGGCTGGTCTTGAACTGACCTCAAGTGATCCACCTTGGTCCACCCTGGACCTCCCAAATTTCTGGCATTACAGGCGTGAGCCACTGCTTCCATCCAAAACCCAACCTTTACAAGGGATTCTTTTTTTTTTTTTTTTTTTTTCAGATGGAGTTTTGCTCTTGTTGCCCAGGCTGGAGTGCAATGATGCAATCTCTGCTCACTGCAACCTCTGCCTCCCAGGTTCAAGAGATTCTCCTGCCTCAGCCTCCCCAGTAGCTGAGATTATTGGTGCATGCCACCACGCCCAGCTAATTTTTAGTAGAGATGGGGTTTCACCATGTTGGCCAGGCTGGTCTCAAACTCCTGACCTCAGATGATCCACCCTCCTCGGCCTCCCAAAGTGCTGTGATTGCAGGTGTCAGCCACCACACCTGGCCTTTACATGGGATTCTAATGGTCTAATACGACAGTTGTGATTTTAGTGAGCTCAGGATGCCCTCTGGTGTCCATGTGGGCTCAAGGATGTGATATTTTGAAAAACACTTGTAATTCTGGGGGACACGTAATTGAAGCCATTTGCCAACTTTTCAAGATTCTCATTCGTTTTTGTTTTGTTTTGTTTTGTTTTTGGAGAGAGAGTCTTGCTCTGTTGCCCTGGCTGGAGTGCAGTGGTGCGATCTTGACTCACCTCCGCCTCCCTGGTTCAAGCGATTCTCTGCCTCAGCCTCTAGAGTAGCTGGGACTACAGGTGCGTGCCACCATGCCCGACCAGTTTTTGTATTTTTTGTAGAGGCAGGGTTTTACCATGTTGGCCAAGGCGGTCTGGAACTCCTGGCCTCAAGTGATTCATCAGCCTTCGTCTCCCAAAGTGCTGGGATTACAGGCATGAGCCACCACGCCCGGCCTTTTTATTTTATTTTATTTTATTTGAAACAGAGTGTCACTCTTTTGCCTAGGCTGGAGTGTTGGTGGCCTGATTTCTGCTCACTGTAACCTCCACCTCCCTAGCTGAAGCGATCCTCCCACCTCAGCCTCCCAAGTGGCTGGGATTACAGGCGTGAGCCACCAAAGATTCTCATTCTTAGCCCATTCTGTTATCCCTGTGAGTTTGCTAATAGTTGTCATACTGGGTCACCTTGTATTTGGATCAGAAGGTACACAAGGAGATCCGAGGGTCTCCTCTGCCTCATAGTGCTCTTCCAGTCCTCTTCTGATATTAGAGATCAAACCAGGTTGCCTTAGGTCAGTGGTTCTCAAAATGTAGTTCTGGGACAAACAGCACTGGCATCACCTGGAAACTTGTTAGAAATGCAGTTCTTAGCCAGGCACAGTGGCTCATGCCTGTAATCCCAGCACTTTGGGAGGCCGAGGCGGGCGTATCACCTGAGGTCAGGAATTTGAGCACAGCCTGGCCAACACGGTGAAACACCGTCTCTACTAAAAATACAAAAAGTTAGCTGGGCGTGGTGGCAAGCACCTGTAATCCCAGCTACTTGGGAGGCTGAGGCAGGAGCATCGCTTGAACCCAGGAGGTGGAGGTTGCAGTGAGCCGAGATTGCGTCATTGCACTCCAGCCTGGGGGACAATAGCAAGACTTAATCTCAAAACAAAACAAAACAAACAAAAAAAGAAATGCAATTCTCTGGCCTTGCCCACACATACTATATCAGAAACTTCAGTTTGACCTCCCCCTACCCCTGGAGAATTCTGCTTTTCAAATCAGGCCTTTCTCTTTTTCTGTCTCTCTGTCTTAAGTCTCAATATTGAGTAGCTGTGATTTTGGAATAGTCAGATGTGGGACACCCTTTCTTGCCAGGAAGCACCGGCTCCTCAGTCAGCTGAGTCTGATTCTTGGCCTGGCCCAGGGAAATAAATTCACATCCTGGATTCTCAGCAATGCTCTCTTGTCCCAGCTGCCTGTTGGGCTCCTACTTATACCTCAAAACATAGCTTGAACATTGTCTCTCTTGTGAACGTTCTGTGACTCCTAGGTCAGAGATGATGGTCTACTTGTGAGTTTGCAAAGTATGTGTACACGTCCTGCCAACCATTAGTGTTACAGTTTCCTTACTGATCTCTACCTGAGCAAGACTGGGACAACCCTGAGCGCAAGGGGGGTTTGGTTCCTCTCACCTCAGCCCCAGCTCCTTAAACACAATGCCTGGCACACAGTAGGTATTTGATAAATATTTACTCAATGAAGGAACCGCCTGCAATGGCCTGGTGGACAGGAAAGTGGAATGAAAGCAGTCCAAAAGTGGCTGGAAAAAGATTTTCTAAATCCTGGTGCTGGGCACAGGGCCCCCTAAAGTTTGCTTTTGGAACCTTCCTATCTGTCTTGTTCTCCTCTCACCAGGCACATCCCTGCCCTCCAGAGCCCACCTAGTCACACACTACCTTTCAGGACTACCATCCACATCGGCCAGATGCAAACCCACAATGACTTCCTGCCATGGCTCCCAGTGCTCAGCTGCAACTCTGAGGCCCATTTCAGTGGGAGTTAGGAGCTTATCCAATGGAGGTGTCACTAGGAGTGACAATGGCTGGCTTTAAAGTTAGGGAAGTAGTGTTTACATTTCAAAAGAGAAGACTGCTCCACAAGGAATGTACACTTTTGATATATGCAGGGCTCAGGTCTTCAGGGGATAAATGAGGTCGATAGCTCCAGGAGTACTGGGACCTGCGCTCATTGGCTGACTGTTCCGCCCACCTGTCACTCACAGCCTAGGCAGTGAATGGGCTCTCACCTCCGTCTCTTCTCTGCACGCCCTGGATGTGGATGACCTGAGTGTGAACTCGCCTGAGCTCTGACCCTGGGTGCTCTTCCTGATGTTGTAGAGCCTCTGTGGGTGTGACGCATGCATAGGGGAGCTTCACAGGAGGCTGTGTGCCCTTTAAGTCTAAAGACCTACATTTTTTGGTAATCTATGTCAGGTGTTCATATCTCAGGGACTCAGATGCCCAAACTGTGAAAATGAGACAATCCATCCCATTTCTCAGGTGTGGTGAGATTAATTTTATATGACAACCAGTAATCTGTACATTGATCGTATTCTCAGTGTTGCCTTTATTACTCGGCCAATGCCTAGAACCCAAGGATGGGATAGGCCTTGTGGAGGAAGAGCTCCTTTCCTCCTTCTAAAGGCGCCATCAACAGGAATTTCCTTCAGGATAAGTTGGAAAAGAGCATTTGGGCTTTTTAATTAACATTTTAAATGTTTTTAAAATTCACAATAGATATTTTACCCTAAAATAAAGTAAAACTTGCTTAATTACAGAAAATGTGAAAAGTATATAAAAGCAGGGTCTCGCTCTGTTGCCCAAACTGGAGTGCAGTGGTGTGATCATGGCTCACTGCAACATCAAAATGCTGGTCTTACACGATCCTCCTGCCTCGCCTCCGGAAGCACTAGTTTTACAGGTATGAACCATAGCGCCGGCTCTTTCTGCCTTTCTTCAACACATCCTCCCAGGCTTCCCTCCTTTCTCCACTCTCTGCATTTGATCCCCAGTGTATTCCAACCTCGAGGCCAACACAGGTGACCGCGTCCGCCTGGGGCAGGTGAGGGAAGGGACGCGAGGTGGCGCTGTTACCGCACTCTGTAAGCCGCAGCGCTCTGGGCCCCGCTGATCTTGTATCATTTCAGTGAACGTCACTCCAGATTTTTTTTTTTTTTTTTTTTTTGAGACGGAATCTCGCCGTTGGCCAGGCTGGAGTGCAGTGGCGCGATCTCGGTTCACTGCAACCTCCGCCTCTCGGGTTCAAGCGATTCTCGTGCCTCAGCTTCCAGAGTAGCTGGGAATACAGTTGCCTACCACCACGCCAGGCTAATTTTTGTATTTTTAGTAGAGAAGGGGCTCCACCATGTTGGCCAAGCTTGTCTCGAACTCCTGACCTCAAGTGATCCGCCCGCCGTGGCATCCCAAAGTGCCGGGATTACAGATGTGACCCACCGCGCTCGGCTGTCATTGCAGACTGATGGGGACCACACTCGGATTATAAATTAGGATCCTCACTGAAAGGGTGGGACCATGGGGTGCTTTTTCTTGGCCCCTTGGTTGTGGGTTTTCTTCTGGGCGGCGGAGCCCGTTTCCATCAGAACTGCTCAGAGGCGGCCTCTGCATTCCTGGAGTGACGCAGCAGCAGGAAGCTTTTACGGATCCTAGAATCCGTGGGCGGCCTGTGGGAGGGACTGAGGCGCGTTTCCCTACTCACCCGGCCCCGAATCCACCGTAGTGCTGTTTCAAGCGAAGTCAGATTCCAGATCGCACTGCAGCCCGGACTCGGAATTCCTGCCCCGCGGGTCTGCATTTTCACAGCGGCAGGTGTGAGTGACCCGCAGCTGGAGACCAGAAGCCTAAAGGCAGCTCCGCCCTCCCCAGCCCACAGCGCCGTTATTCCGTTTCTATATCAGTAAACACTTGTCATTTTTCCGTAGCCCGGGGCGGGGTGACCGGTGATCTCAGTCCTCGCAGTGAACTCCGGGCCGCAGAATTCAAAACGCTTGCGTGCGCCGAGCGCAGCCCCGCCCTGGGTTATGTAAATGACCGCGCTGGGCCGTTTCTCTTTCTTTTCCGGACCCAGCAGAGGCGCCTCAAGTCTTCGAGGAGGAAGTCGCCTCTATGCTCGTGAGTCCAGGAATCTAAGGCGAGTGCTGAGGAAGAAAACGTTGTTGTTGGGGCGGAGCAGAAAGGGTGGGGTGGAGGGGGAGGGCTTTGGGCAGAAGACCTCGGAGGCTTGGAGGGGGAGGGGCACTCAGGCTTGGACCATGGGGAGTGACTCACCCAGAGCCGAAGACCATCTCGGTTTCCCCTAACCCAGAAAGTGTGGGATTGGCTTTATTTGTGCCTGTCACCACCACAAAGTGCCTTGGAACAAACCTTACGTATTATTATTTTGAGACAGAGTCTTGCTCTGTCACCCAGACTGGAGTGCAGTGGCGCCATCTGGGCTCACTGCAACCTCCGCCTCCCTGGTTCAAGGGATTCTCCTGCCTCACCCTCCTGAGTAACTGGGATTACAGGTGCACGCCACCATGCTCAGTTAATTTTTGTATTTTTAGTAGGCACAGGGTTTCACCATGTTGGCCAGGCTGGTCTCAAACTCCTGACTTCAGGTGATCCACCCGTCTCGGCCTCCCAAAGTCCTGGGATTACAGGTGTGAGCCACCGCGCCCGGCCGGGAAATATCTCTTACAGAAATAAAGGCAGTTGGCCGGGTGTGGTGACTCACCTGTAATCTTAGCACTTTGGGAGGGTGAGGCAGGCATATCATTTGAGCCTCAAGACCAGCCTGGGCAAAATGGTGAAGGCCTTTCTCCACCAGAAATACAAAAAATTAGCCAGGTGGGGTGGCTCGTGCCTGCAGTCCCAGCTCCTCTGGAGGCTGAGGTGGGAGGATCATCTGAGCCTGGGGAGGTCAAGGCTGCAATGAGCCATGATTGATCTACAACTACACTCCAGCCTGGGCCACAAAGCGAGACCCTGTGTCAAAAAAAAAAAAAAAAAGATATTTTCCACCTTGGATTGCTGGGTCAGGGGATGGTGGGTATTTTCATTCATAGTCTCAGATTACTTTCACAAACAATGGAAACAGTTTCCAGGCTCCTCAGCTTCTCACCTCCAAAATGCCTTTTTTCCTGTATCATTATCAGTCCTAAATGTTCTGGCTAATCAATTGAGCCACTGTTCATAGATTTGCAGGCCATTTGGATTTACCATTACTCTTTTTAATGAGGCTGAAATGTGAAGTTTATCTCAACCGCAAGGAAGTAATTCAGCAAGGGTCAGTGGTTTCACTTAACAGTCTGGCTCTGAGGCTGGCTGTGGCCCTGTTATCCACGGTGAGCAGGCAAGGGCTGTGAGAGGCTTGGACAAAGGCTCCACCCAGGAGAGATCTGGGTGGGCATTGGTGACCAGTAGAACCTAGGTGTCCTGGGCCAGTGGCCTTGGGGACTAGTCTTCTTCACCCCAGGCATCTTCTTTGTTCTGGAATGAGCCTGCCCATCCCTCAGGAAGACTGAAAGGAATTCGGTCAGAAGAATATTACTGACTTTGTCCAGACTTGAATTTATCAATAGAATTCTGAGACCTGTCATATCCTCTGAGTGAGCTCTATCCAGGTCCCCTTCCCTGAATTACTCCTGTCCTCTCCCCACTGACTGGGATGACACCTAATTTTATAACCTGCTCTAGCATCTTTGCTCCCACCGTAACAGTAAACTCCTTGAGACTGCTGGCATCTTAGGAGGTGATTAGATTCAGAAGAGGTTGAGAGATTGAGGCCCCTATGATGGGATTAGTGTGTCCTTTTAAGAAGAGGAAGAGACTGGAGCTCCCAATCTCTTCACCACTTAAGGATATGGCAAGAAGGCAGCTGACTGCCAGGCGGGAAGAGGGCCCTCACCAGGAACTGAATCTGCTGGTTCCCTAACCTCAGACTTCCAGGGTCCAGAATTGTGAGAAATGTCTGCTGTTTAACCAATCCATCGATGGTATTTTGTTATGGCAGCGCAAGCTGACTAAACAAGCACCAAAACCAAACCAGTAACTCCCCCTTTCCAGTCTCGGACCCAGTATTAAGGAATTCTGGTCACAGCGTTTATTCATCCATTTAACAAATATTTAGTAAGTGCTTCTGTGCCAGGCATTTTTCTAGGCCTGGTGATCATTTAATGAAAAGAGACTAGCACCTACTCCCTGATGCTTACAATCTGAAAGACAGACAATAAAGAAAAATATAATAACAGTAGTGGATTATATGGATGTGTTCCAGCAATTTATTGCTGGATAACAAATGATTTTAAGATATTAAAAACGCCAGGCATGGTGGCTTATGCCTGTAATCCCAGCACTTTGGGAGGCCGAGGTGGGCGGATCACGAGGTCAGGAGTTCGAGACCAGCCTGGCCAGCATGGTGAAACCCCGTTTCTACTAAAAATACAAAAATTAGCCAGGCGTGGTGGTGGGCACCTGTAATCCCACCTCCTTGGGAGGCTGAGGCAGGAGAATCACTTGAAACCAGAATGCGGAGGTTGCAGTGAGCCAAGATCATGCCATTGTACTGCAGCCTGGGTGACAGAATGAGACTCCAACTCAAAAAAAAAAAAATTGTTTGTATGTGTGTGTATATATATATATATATAAAGAACCTTTATATTATCTCTCATTCTGTGGGCTGATTGGGCTCAGCTGGGCAGCTCTTCTGCTCCATATAACAGAGGCTGGGGCTGCCATCATCTGGAGCCCAGCTGGTCCAACACATTCAAGAGGCTCCTGCACAGGGCTGCAGTTGGTGCTGGCTGTTGACTAGGAACTCACTGAGGCTGTGAATCAGGTGACTTGGGTTCTCATCCACCTGCTCCTCCATGTGCCCTGGCTGCTTCTGGCTCCACATCTGGGGTCTGGGTATTTCAAGTGGCCAAGTTAGAACCACAAGGCATCTTATGCTGGAACCTCAGAAGTCAGGCAGCATCACGTTCCTCATGTTCTAGTCACCAAAGCAAGTCCCAAATCCAAAAAGAGGGGGATTAGGATCAGCTCTTGATAGGGGATGGCAGGGTCACATTGCTAAAGAGCATGGGGGATGGGAGATATTGTTGAGGCCATCTTTGGAAAAGGACTTTTATAGTTACAAAGTGATATGTGATAAAAAGAAAAAATAGGCCAGGCGCGGTGGCTCATACCTGTAACCCCAGCACTTTGGGAGATCGAGGCAGGTGGATCACGAGGTCAAGAGATCAAGACCATCCTGGCCAACATGGTGAAACTCTGTCTCTACTAAAAATAGAAAAATTAGCTGGGCGTCGACCAGGTGCAGTGGCTTACACCTGTAATCCCAGCACTTTGGGAGGCCGAGGCGGGCGGATCATGAGGTCAGCAGATCGAGACCATCCTGACTAACACAGTGAAACCCCGCCTCTACTAAAAATACAAAAAATTAGCTGGGGCGTGGTGGCGGGCACTTTGTGTCCCGTACTCGAGAGGCTGAGGCGGAGATGGTGACCAGGAGGGCAGAGGCTGCAGGAGCGAGATCGCGCATGCATCCGCTGGGTCACGACAAGACTCTGTCTCAAAAAAAAAAAAAAAAAATTAACTGGGCGTGGCGGCACGCACTTGTAGTCCGCTACTCGGGAGCTGAAGGCAGGAGAATCGCTTGAACCCAGAGGCCGAGGTTGCAGTGACGAGATAGTGCCACTGCACCTCCAGCCTGGTGACCGAGCAAGACTTGGTCTCAAAAAAAAAAAAAAAAAAGAAAATACAAAGTTGAAAGTTGACAATCAATGCAAGGTAATACAGGTGGCATTTTAAGTAGGGTGGTCATGGTGGGCCTCATGAAGGTGCCATTTGAACAGACTTGAAGAGGAGAGAAACTGAGCCATGCAGATATGTGCAAAGGAAGAACCTTCCAGAATCACCCTCATGTACCCCTATGCTCTGTACATACCCAGCGCTCTGCACTGAGGCAGACCCTAAAGCTGCAGTGGGAATGGAGGTGGATACACTTATGGAAAGAAAGACTTCTTCAAAGAATGGTGGCGACCCAGGTCTCCCCTTCCTGCTGTGGCTCTTAGAGGACCTGGAGTTGGAGAGGGGAAGTCACTGGCATGTGGAGGAAGACTAGGAGAGGAGGGGGAGGTCACAGTGTGTCCCACCTTCACTCCACCTCTCTGCTCTCTCTCTCCTATATCGAGTGCCTCCCTCCCCAGAGTTGTGGTCACTGATAAGGAGGACCCTGAGGGCAACCATACCTTGCCATGCAGAGCGGCTGGCTTCTCACCTGCCAACCTCACTCTGACCTGGCTGCAGGAAGGGAAGGAGCCAACTCTGGATTCAAGATTCAAGGGGACCAGACCCAGAGAGATGAGACATACCAGGGCTGGGCAGTTGTGGGGGTCCTTCCAGAGAGGAGCTGAGATATACCTACCTGGAGGGGCCCCAGGGCCTGGAGGGGCTCCTCAGTGTGACTGGGTGAGGTGTTTTCAGAGGACCAGGGTTGAGGGTGGGGGCATCTCATCCAGACCCTGCCCCCCTCTCTGCCCCAGGACCCAAGGCCCCCTCCCTCCCTCCTCAATGGAGATGCTGGGGATGTCCTTAGTCACCCTCTGAGTACTCACACATCATCCCTTATTTGGAAGTTTTTCTTGTTCTAACCTCCTTCCTTCCTGCTGCACCTTCTGCCCCAGCCCCAGGCTCTGGCCTCTCTCTCTCCTCTTCTACCGTCTAGCCGGTAATGACTCTTTTCCCACTGAGGAGGCAGCTCTAGGTGAGAGTCTGGGCTCTCGGTGAGGTTGGGAGAAGGAAAAGGCTTGTGGGCCAGGGGATGGGAGGGAGAATGGGCACAGCCAGAGCAGAAGTGAAAAGGTTGGGGGAGGCGATAAAGACAGATGTTTCCATATCACCATTTTTCTTTCATGGTTCAAGGGAGCTGTCCTTCCTCCAGGCCCAGGGAAGTGAAAAAAGAAGCAGGAACAGTGAAATACGCCACAGGAAAGAAAAATCTTAGTGATCCCTCCTGCTGTCTCTCTCCTTTTGTCTATTCTGGCAAATTTTGTAAGTGAAATTTGTTACCAAGATGTGAAAATCTTATTATAAGAAAGTCTCTAAATATTTGAGAATAAAATTATCAATGTCTCAGCTCTGCAGACTGAAAAAACAATCTTTACAAAATAAAATCATGTTTGGAAAACTTCTCCTCTGAGGGGTATCAAAGGCTGCACTGAATAAGCTCTAAGGAGGTGCTGAAATGACAGCCATTTATTTGCCTGTGTAAGCTCAGGCAGGTGTTGGAATTGAGGAAGGATAGGTAATGAAAAAAGTAACCATGTGCTTGGGGCACAGTGACAGTGATGACCACAGAATCAACACAATAAGCTCTAGCATTTGCATTGTAGTCCATTTCATTCAAGCAAAGCTATCTCCAATAGGGAATTTACCCTGACAGAACATGTGCATTTTGATTTCACCTTTTCTGACTGACCCTTTGCTCATGACAATAGTGGAAAAATACAGCCCTGGGTGGAGATTTAAGATACTAATGAGTCGTGAGATGTATGAACATGCATGTACAGCTACTGCACATGTGCACCCAGAAGACCACCCAGAACATGCTTACTAGTAACCCCTCTTCCCACCCACCTCCTATGAATAACCATGTAAGACTCCCATAAAGGGAGTTTCTCTAGCAATAATCAATGCTGTCTCATCCATAGGCGCAGCCCGCCCTGAATCCTCTCTCTCAGGGTATACAGTTTATTTTGCACTTAACTTTCAAAATAGTATTTTTCCTTTGTAATAAATTGCTTTGTACTTCTCCTTTGCTGCATGTTTCTTGTTTAAATTCTTTTAAATGAAGAAGTCACGAACCAAAGTATTACAACAGCCATCAACATTTCTGGTGCCATGACTCAGACAGAGGTTTGTCTGCTTCATTGGTTTCAGTTCCCCTTCACTCCTGGTGAGTCCTGTGGCAGCCCCAGACCCCTGATTGACTATCACTGCTTTCCCCAGATCTATTCTATTAAGGTTTTGGGGGAGGACCTTTTAAATCACTCACATTATTTGAGCAACTGATTGTGATTGCTTTCCATTTGGCTGCTGCTTTTGCAATGTTTACAATTACCTTATTTGGATGGAACACCCTGATTATTCAGCCTTTGGACTCTTGCTGCTTCTGTTTCACCTTTTGTTTTACTGTCCCTCCCAGGACTGCACCTGATCAGTACTTATTGGCTACTGTAACTTTTTTTTTTTTTTTTTGAGACAGAGTCTTACTCTGTCGCCCAGGCTGGAGTGCAGTGGCTCAATCTCGGCTCACTGCAACCTCCGCCTCACGGGCTCAAGCAGTTCTCCTGCCTCAGCCTCCCAAATAGCTGGGATTACAGGCGTGCGCCACCACGCCTAGCTAATTTTTGCATTTTTAGTAGAGATGGGGTTTCACTGTGTTGGCCCGGCTGGTCTCGAACTCCTGACCTCGTGATCCTCCTGCCTCAGCCTCCCAAAGTGCTGGGATTACAGGCGTGAGCCACTGCGCCCAGCACTTGTTAATCAACTAATCTCTTCAAAGATTTTTGTTCACCTTGAGGGACACATTAGATCTACTTTGCCAGCAGTGCCCATTGCTCCAGGCTGTGTGTGTTCCGAGACTCCTTCAGGAGACGTTCCAAGAGGCCCTCCATGTTGAGTGCAGGATGTGTGGCCACATGGATGTGTCTTCATGGGGACTACAACTAGGCATTCCAAGCATGATGACTGGACATTAAACATGGCAGATCAGTGAAATAAGGAAGGGCTTATTGGCGAGACATCCAGGCCCTCCGCCTGGCAGCAAGAACCACTTCGTTCAGCTTGGAGACGTCCAGCACCAGTGAGACCTAGAATGGTGCATGGCAAATGCCCATGACCTCCCAGGACTTCAGTTTCTTGGGGATTCAAAGGAACAGCCTGGACTCCATTGTTGTCCAGCTCAGCTCACGGGGATGCGTGTGACCTCCTGGATTCTGGTACATGTTTCTGTGGTTGCAGGATTCTCTTGGTACCTAGAGAGCCACCTCCTCTACTGTCACTGAAACGCCTCTAGGGTATATACTAAAAATTGAAATATTTTGAAACAGTATAAGTTAAAAGATAATAGGCCGGGTACGGTGGCTTACACCTGTAATCTCAGGACTTTGGGAGGCTGGGGTGGGCAGATCACCTGAGGTTGGGATTTCGAGACCAGCCTGACCAACATGGAGAAACCCCGTCTGTACTAAAAATACAAAATTAACCGGGTGTGGTGGTGCATTCCTGTAATGCCAGCTACTCGGGAGGCTGAGGCAGGAGAATCGCTTGAACCCAGGAGGTGGAGGCTGCAGTAACCCGAGATTATGCCATTGCACTCCAGCCTGGGCAAAAAGAGCGAAACTCCATCTCAAAAAAAAAAATAAAAGATAATAAACAGTGGCCAAAGAATAAAACTCTTGATACAATCGTCACCATTTTAAGGCTTAAAGTTTTCTTTTCCATCACCGAGTCTCTCCCTTTCCTCTCATTCTTCCACTTATAAATCTCGATAACAATTCTCCTCACCCACTGTGACTTTGCTCCCTTCGGCTGATTTATCAGTTCATCCTGATGGCCTGATGGGTGACAAGCAGAGGTGAGGACTTCAAAGTCCACACCAAGTAGATCTAGTTCACTGTGGCCCTCCCTGACAGGGGGCTTGTGAAGTTGGCAGGGCTTCGGTCCAGGCTGTGCAGTATGGGAATCCTCATTTGCAATGTCTGGAGATCTTCATTTTTCTAACTAGTAAGAGCCATCTTGTTATGCTTGCACTTCTTTGCATTTCACCCCCTTTGAATTCTGTCCTCCCATGAAAATTTATTGTCCTTTTTGATCCATCTATATTCATAGATTTGCATTTGCTTTCCTTTTGTCTCTAACCCATAAGACTCATAAAAATTATCCTAAAGTTTCTTTCTTTATGCTGTGTATGTCAGGGCTCCTCTGCCTTTGGTGAGAGCAAAGGGAGTTTTGTTTTTACCCATAAGAAAACTTTTTTTTTTTTTTTGAGATGAAATCTTGATCTGTCACCCAGGCTGGAGTGCAGTGGCCTGATCTCGGCTCATTGCAACCTCCACCTCGCTGGTTCAAGCAATTCCCCTGCCTCAGCCTCCCAAGTAGCTTGGATTACAGGTGTGCACCACCACTCCTGGCTAATTTTTTTGTATTTTTAGTAGAGATGGGGCTTCACCATATTGGCCAGACTGGTCTCGAACTCCTGACCTCAGGCAATCTGCCCGCCTCAGCCTCCCAAAGTGCCGTGATTATAGGTGTGAGCCACCACGCCCGGCCCTGGAAGAAAACTTTAATTGCAGGGTGAAATATATTTTCCACCAAATTCCCCTTATGAGACCTAGAAAGCCTAATGGACATAGCTACTTACATGTCCTAAGCTGTTATTTTAAGGCCGAAATTAAAACATTAAGGGCACATATAAGGTTGGCCGTTACTAACCTGAAAAAAAAGATAAATGAATGTTCCATGATTAGGTCTTTTCAACAGTGCATGGTCCCAAACAGTACTGTTTTACAATTAGAGATTTGTTTGTTTTTGTGTTTTTTAATAGAAAGAAAGAAAGGACGGATGTGGTGGCTCATGCCTGTAATCCCAGCACTTTGGGAGGTCAAGGCGGGGGGATCACGAGGTCAGGAGTTTGAGACCAGCCTGGCCAATATGGTGAAACCCCATCTCTACTACAAATACAAAATTAGCTGGTCATGGTGGCATGCTTCTGTAGTCCCAGCTATTCAGGAGGCCGAGGCAGGAGAATCACTTGAACTCGGGAGGCGGAGGTTGCAGTGAGCCAAGATCGAGCCACTGCACTCTAGGCTGGGCAAGAGAGAGAGACTCCATCTCAAANGTTTTACAATTAGAGATTTGTTTGTTTTTGTGTTTTTTAATAGAAAGAAAGAAAGGACGGATGTGGTGGCTCATGCCTGTAATCCCAGCACTTTGGGAGGTCAAGGCGGGGGGATCACGAGGTCAGGAGTTTGAGACCAGCCTGGCCAATATGGTGAAACCCCATCTCTACTACAAATACAAAAATTAGCTGGTCATGGTGGCATGCTTCTGTAGTCCCAGCTATTCAGGAGGCCGAGGCAGGAGAATCACTTGAACTCGGGAGGCGGAGGTTGCAGTGAGCCAAGATCGAGCCACTGCACTCTAGGCTGGGCAAGAGAGAGAGACTCCATCTCAAAAAAAAAAAAAAAAAAAGAGGATGATCAGGGATTCCCCAAGGGCCCAGAGGGAACCTAACGTTATTCCCCTGACTAACCAGACACCTCTATATTAAGACAAGTCTCTTAAAGACTGATATCAAATATATTATGCTCATGTTATTCAAAAGAGTTCTGTAATCCCAGCACTTTGGGAGGCCGAGGCAGGTGGATCATGAGGTGACGAGTTTGAGACCATCCTGACCAACACGGTGAAACCCCATCTCTACTAAAAATACAAAAATTGACTGGGCATGGTGGCTTGGACCTGTAATCCCAGCTACTCAGGAGGCTGAGGCAAAAGAATCATTTGAACCTGGGAGGCGGAGGTTATAGTGAGCCAAGGTTGCACCACTGCACTCCAGCCTGGGCGACAGAGCGAGACTCTGTCTCAAAAAAAAAAAAAAAAGAATTTCGGGAAATCTAACATAATTAATGACTCTATAATAAGAAATATACCATCTGGGTGCAGCAGTGGCCCTTTGGGAAGCCAAGGTGGGTGGATCACTTAAGTTCAGGAGTTTGAGACCAGCCTGGCCAACATGTTGAAACCCTGTCTCTACTAAAATTATAAAAATTAGTCGGGTGTGGTGGCACGGGCCTATAATCCCAGCTACTTAGGAGGCTGAGGCAGGAAAATCACTTGAGTCCAGGAGGCAGAGGTTGCAGTGAGCTGAGATCACACCACTGCACTCCTGCCTGGGTGATGAGTGAGACTCTGTCTCAAAAAAAATAAAAGACCTCCTACCAACAACTTTCCTCCCTTACAATCTAGTCCAGGATTACTCTTCAAACCTCTTAAACTTGTACTCCTAGTAGTCTTTCCTCACTTGACACACAGTCTTCTGCACCCCATCCATATCAGTTTGTTCACCAAACACTCCCTGAAGAGTCCAGTCCTGCTGGAACAACTCATAGCAGGGTATCCTATTGCCCACCTAAAACAAAAAGCAACCTACGCTCACTGTCTGTGTCTCCCTGTCTCAGGTAACATAGAGAAACAACCAAATCCTCTTAGAAACCTACTTCATTAGTCTGTTCTAGATTTCAGGAAAAAGTCACAAAACTAGTCATAAATCCCCAAGTCCCAATAAATTAACTGCTAAACATAACTTTTGGTGTCTTTAGTTACCAAGACAGAGTGGAAAAGGCACATAGAGACCAAAGGGAAGAAAAGAGAGACAAAAGACAGGCCCAATTGTTGGCCTTCACTCACTATGCAAAAACTCCCACCTCCAGGTTATCCTGGGTGGAACCCAAAGGCTATTGCTGCATTTATTTATTTATTTATTTATTTAGAGACAGAGTCTCGCTCTGTCGCCCAGGCTGGAGTGCAGTGGCCAGATCTCAGCTCACTGCAAGCTCCGCCTCCCGGGTTCGCGCCATTCTCCTGCCTCAGCCTCCCGAGTAGCTGGGACTACAGGCGCCCGCCACCTCGCCCGGCTAGTTTTCGTATTTTTTAGTAGAGACGGGGTTTCACCATGTTAGCCAGGATGGTCTCGATCTCCTGACCTCGTGATCCGCCCGTCTCGGCCTCCCAAAGTGCTGGGATTACAGGCTTGAGCCACCGCACCCGGACCTATTGCTGCATTTATAAAAAGCATGGACACTGGAGCTAAATAAGTAACAAAGGCCTTCAGGCTTGCAAACCCTCTGGAGCCTATCATCAATGTGACAAAGAAGGGCAATGGAAGAAGGACTGTCTCCAACTCTGAAGGGAGGAGGGACTCCTAATTCCTTATTGTCCCTGGCTAAAGACTAAAGAGACCAAAGGCAAACAACAGCTATGTGGCCATCAGTCCCAGTCACAGCAATGGAGCCTCAGGTGACCCTGGACATGACAGGCAAAAATTTCAACATCCTTTTAAAGACAGAGGCTGGCCTGTCAGTTCTCACTTTCTGCCCTGGGCCTCTGTCTACCAAACACGTCACTGTCATTGGTGTTAATAACAAATTCCAAACTAGGATTTTCACTCTACCACGCAGCTGACCAACTTCTGCTGCAGTAAAACTTAAGAGTATAGGCCTTTGGTGTGTTTATCAAAAATAAAATGATTCCTTTTAAGTCATCACAGAAACTTGATACAAAGACTCCAAGCTATTCCTATGAAGCACTGGAGTATCTAAGGCTCCTGTCCAAAAGCAGCCAAGACCCAAAACATTAGGCAATTAATGTCGCCTCAGCATAAGCTTCTGTTCAAGAAAACAACTCACAGTGACATGTGATGTTTTCATTTTTTTCTTACTTACTTACTGCATTTTAGGCGCTCTTAGTAAAATGACCTTATCTGCTAAAGAAATAATAAACCATACTACTAGCTTATAAAAATCAGCTCAGCTTTGCTGGCTTAGCATGACTACCAAAAGTTAAACATATGCAAAACCTGTGTCTCAGGAAGAATGGGCCAACATTTCCATACACCTCCTGGAACAAACTTTGGACCATAATATGGGAATATCTGGCTAAACAAACAATACAAAGAGAGTTCCTTGGACCTGGCTACTGCCAGTTCAAAACTTCCATTTTTATCTGTGAATAGCAGCTTCACTCTGCCACAGGGAAAATTGCTTTCTTACCTTGGTTTTAACCCAGAGCAATTCCCCTTCTGCCTTTACAGCAACCATGCCAGTTTCACTCCTTTTATAGAAAAACTCCACGAGAGAGTCAGTATATCTAAACCTTTCTCACAGAATCATTGATAGAACCCTAAAAGGGGAACCTTATTTCAAAAAACTTATTAACACCACTCAACTCTACCATCCTCTAATTAGTCCAGTGACTACCAAATTTCCATTACTTTTACCACCTCGATGCAAAATGCTTTTGCAGCACAAATTTCACCATCACATAGAATTTGTTTGTGTTGGCCAGGCGCAGTGGCTCACGCCTGTAATCCCAGCGCTTTGAGAGGCTGAGGCGGGTGGATCATGAGGTGAGGAGATTGCGACAATCCTGGCCAACATGGTGAAATTCCGTCTCTACTAAAAATACAAAAATTAGCTGGACATGGTGGCATGTGCCTGTAGTTCCAGCTACTTGGGAGGCTGAGGCAGGAGAATCGCTTGAACCAGGGAGTCAGAGGTTGCAGTGAGCTGAGATCGCACCACTGTGCTACAGCCTGGAGACAGAGTGAGACTCTGTCTCAAAAAAAAAAGAATTTGTTTGTATTTGTGGATCTTCAGCACATCTACAACTCCCTCCACAATGAAGGGATGATGTCCCATCGTTTACATTTCCCCTTATCTACCTTTTGCATTGGCTAACACATCTCTCCCTTTCCCCATGTACCAACATCACAAGATCCACCTCTGAGCAGGATTCCTTGTTCCCTTGGGGTTAGTGCTATCCTCTCTATTGGGACTAGCAGAGCCAGCCACAGAGACAGAGCCTTGGGAATCCAGCATGAACTATCTCAGGAGATCACAGTGGCCCTCTGACAAACAGCAGAGAGCCTCACCAGACTTCAGCAACAGCTGGACTTCCTGGCAGTCCTACAAAACCGAAGAGCCTTAGACCTTCTCACAGCCGGACAATGAGGAACATGTTTGTGTCTAAAAGAAGAATGTTATTTTTGCATCAATCAAATTATGAATACATATATAATAGCATTTTCTTGGAACAAGAAAATCATTACCCAGGCAGACAAAATTGAATATTTAGGAGCATCCATGGGAACTTGGAAGCAATGGCTGTTCCCTTTAACAGCCATTATATAACAGCCCAATAACCAAATTGCTCCCTTTAACAATGGCAGTCATTACCATATGTTTAGCTCTAACTTTTGGTCCAAATTTGTTTAAAGTGCTGATTTCCCAGTCTGGCCAACATGTCGAAACCCTGTGTCTATTTAAAATACAAAAAATTAGCCGGGTGTGGTGACAGGCGTCTGTAATCCCAGCTACTTGGGAGGCTGAGGCAGGAGAATTGCTTGAACCTGGGAGGCAGAAGTTGCAGTGAGCTGAGAGCTGAGATCGTGCCATTGCACTCCAGCCTGGGCGTCAGAGCCGCACTGTCTCAAAAAAAAAAAAAAAAAAAATGCTGATTTCTTGCTCTGTCACCTATAGCAAATCCTGGTTCATGTGACGGTTTTGCAAGGCTTCCAACCTTTGGCTGCTAATGAGCTATCTCACATCTTGCCCACCAGTCCCCTGAAAGACATGGTTTACACACTGTTAGATTAGGCAGGAAGACTTCAGGGCCCAGGTTAGGCAAGGAACAATGCCGCACTCAGCAGGAAGCAGCTCTGGAAGAAATGACCTAGCCTCTCATCCTCCCATGTGACTGTGGGTCCTAAGATCTTTTAGTGAGGAATTGAGGCAGGATAGGGAGTCAAGGAAGTAACTATGTCCTTGGGATGCAGCAACAGTGATAACCATACAGTCAACACAATAAGCTCCAGCAATCCCTTCACATTGTAGACCAGCTCATTCAAGCAAAGCTATCTCCAGTAGGGAATTTACCCTGTAGAGAGCATGCGCATTTTGATTTTACCTGTCGTCAGGCTGACCCTTTGCTCATTACAATAGTAAGAAACACACCCCTGGGTAGAGATTTAAGATGCTTATGAGACATGAGATGCATGAACAAGCGTGTATAGCTACTGCACATGTGCATCCAGAGGACCACCCACCCAGAGGACCATGCAGAACATGCTTACTAATAACACCTCTTCCCACCTCTTTATGAATAATCATGTAAGACCCCCATAAAGGGAGTTTCTGCAGCAATTATCAACGCTGTCTCATCCTTAGGAGCAGCCCACCCTGAATCCTCTCTCTCAGGGTATACTGTCTACTCTGCACTTAACTTTCAAAATATCATTTTTCCTTTGCAATAAATTGCTCTGTACTGCATCTCCTTTGCTGTGTGTCTCTTGTTTACATCTTTTAAATGAAGAAGACAAAGACAGAGGTATCACAGGTATCATCAAAAGAACCTCTATGTCCTCCTTAGGAAAGTGAAATGAGCACCCAATGCCCAGATTTTGGTTATGATACATCATTCTCCAATAAAAGGAACCAGGACTCCTTAGAAAAATAGCTGATTCTAGGAGTGAAATAGGAAAAATACAAGATGAGCCTGGAACATCTTGAAATGTTACCAAAGAGCTGGGCAGGGTGGCTCACGCCTATAATCCCAGCACTTTGGGAAGCTGAGGCAGGCGAATCACAAGGTCAGGAGTTTGAGACCAGCCTGGCCAACATGGTGAAACCCCATCTCTACTAAAAATACAAAAAATTAGCCGGGCATAGTGGTGGGTGCTTGTAATCTCAGCTACTTGGGAGGCTGAGACAGGAGAATAGCTTGAACCTGGGATGCGGAGGTTGCAGTGAGCCGAGATCACTCCAGTACACACCAGCCTGGGTAACAGAGCAAGACTCCATCTCAAAAAAAAAAAAAAAAAAAACGAAAAGAAGAAAAGAAATGCTGGAAAAGAAGAAGCCTCCACCCATTCCACAACCCACACCACCAAAAAATGAGGGCAGGTCAGAGGGACACAGGAGTCAACCTGAAAGAGCTCCCTATGGACAAAGCTGCAATAATTTGAGCAACAAGTAACAATAGTATTGGATTATAACCCAAAATATAAAATAAATATCCATTCCATACTAAAATTCATAAATGATTGAGTAAATAAATAAATAGGGAAGAAGGGACAAATCTTCCTTACAGAAGAATTCCAAAAAATATATTAAGAGAAACCCCTGGCCGGGCGCGGTGGCTCAAGCCTGTAATCCCAGCACTTTGGGAGGCCGAGATGGGTGGATCACGAGGTCAGGAGATCGAGACCATCCTGGCTAACACGGTGAAACCCCGTCTCTACTAAAAAATACAAAATCTAGCCGGGCGAGGTGGCGGGCGCCTGTAGTCCCAGCTCCTCGGGAGGCTGAGGCAGGAGAATGGCGTAAACCCGGGAGGCGGAGCTTGCAGTGAGCTGAGATTGGGCCACTGCACTCCAGCCTGGGCGACAGAGCGAGACTCCGTCTCAAAAAAAAAATAAAATTAAATTAAAAGAAAAAAAAAAAAAGAGAAACCCCTTCCAGGGGTGGAGCTTTATTTCTCTCAGCTTGATGTGGGTTGGACTTGCCAACTTGCTTCCAAAGACTTGCGTATGAAAAGGGAAAAATAGTAACCTTACAGTAGAGAAATGTGGCAGATGCCACCTTAACTAAGCAGTCAACGTCGTGTTAACATCTTGCCCCCCAGAAATGATGTGATGAAGACACTCCCCACTCTGGTATTCTTCCCTTAAACCTATAACCTCAATCTAATCATGAGGAAGCATCAGACAAACCCAAAGTAAGGGACATTCTGCAAATTATCTGTCCAGTATTCTTCAAAACTTTCAAGATCATGAAAATAGGTAAAGACTGAGAACCTCACAGATCAGAAGAGACTAAGGAGGCCTAAAAACTAAATGCATTATTGTGCCCTGGATTGGATCCTTGAACAGAAAAAGGACATTAGTGGGAAAACTGGTAAAATTCAAATAAAGTCCATGGTTTAAATAATAGTATTATACCAATGTTAAGTTCTTAGTTTGTTAGTCTTGACATGGTTTTGTTAGATGTTAACATTTTTTTTTTTGAGACGTAGTTTTTTGCTCTTGTTGCCCAGGCTAGAGTGCAATGGTGCGATCTCAGCTCACTGCACCCTCCGCCTCCTGGGTTCAAGCGATTCTCCTGCCTTAGCCTCCCGAGTAGCTGGGACTACAGGCATGTGCCACCATGCCTGGCTATTTTTTTCTTGTATTTTTAGTAGAGATGGGGTTTCACCATGTTAGCCAGGATGGTCTTGATCTCCTGACCTTGTGATCTGCCTGCCTTGGCTTCCCAAAGTGCTGGAATTACAGCTGCGAGCCACCACGCCCGACCTATATTTTCTAACTCATTTCATGAGGTCAGCATTACCCTAATTCCCAAAGACTTTACATGAAAAGAAAACCACAGACCCATATTGTTCAAGAACTTGAAAAATTCTCAACAACATATGAATAAACAAGATTCACAATATATAAAAGCAACTATACATCCTAGGTATACAAAGTTGGGTCAGCATTTGAAACTCAATTGATGTCATCCATTACATCAACAGGCTAGAAAAGAAAAATCACATCATCACATCAATAGATGCAGAGACTAAGGTCAGGACGAGGCAGTGATGACTTTCTCATCACTGCTTTCCAACATCATACTGGAAGTCCTAGCTAATGCAATAAGACAAGAAAATAAAATAAAAGGTATACATAATGGGAAAGAAGAAATAAAACTGTCTTTGTTCACAGATGACATAATTTTCTATGTAGAAAATAAAAAGAAATTCACAAAAAATCTCCTGGAACTAACAAGCAATTATAGTAAGATTGCAGGATAGAAAATTAATATGTAAGCTGGGTGTGGTGGTGCCCACCTGTAATCCCAGTGCTTTGGGAGGCTGAGACGGGTGGATCACCCGAGGTCGAGAGTTTGAGACCAGCCTGACCAACATGGAGAAAATCCGTCTCTACTAAAAATACAAAAAATTAGCTGGGCATGGTGGCACATGCCTGTAATCCCAGCTACTCGGGAGGCTGAGGTAGGAGAATTGCTTGAACCTGGGAGGCAGAGGTTGCAGTGAGCCAAGATCACACCATTGCACTCCAGCCTGGGCAACAAGAGCAAAACTCTGTCTCAAAAAAAAGAAAGAAAGAAAGAGAAACAAAACAAAAGAAAATTAATATGTAAAAGTCAGTCACTGTCCTATGCACCAGCCAGCAATAAATACATAGAATTTGAAATTTAAAACACAATACAATGTACATTAGCACCTCTCAAAAGTGAAATACTTGGGTACAAATATAACCAGTTTTGTGCAAGATCTATATGAACAAAATAGTAAAACTTTGATGAAAGAAATCAAAGAACTAAATAAATGGAGAGGTAGGCCAGGTGCGGTGGCTCATGCCTGTAATCCCAGCACTTTGGGAGGCCGAGGTGGGTTGATCACTTGAGGTCAGGAGTTTGAGACCAGCCTGGCCAACATGGCAAAACCCTGTCTCTACTAAAAATACAACACTTATCTAGGCGTGGTGGTACGTGCCTGTAATCCCAGCTACTCAGGAGGCTGAGGCAGGACAATCACTTGAACCCAGGAGACGGGGGTTGCAGTGATCTGAGATCACGCCACTACACTCCAGCCTGGGTGACAGAGGGAGACTCTGTCTCAAAATAAATAAAATAAATAAACAAACACATGCATACATACATACATAAATGGAGAGATATGCTAGATTCAAGAGCAGGAAGAGCCAATATTGTTAATATGTCAGTTCTTCCCAACCCTATCTATAGAATCAGTGCAATCCTAGTCAAAACCCCAGAATGTTGTTTTGTGTATACTCACAAGCTGATTTAAAAATTTATATGGAGAGGCAGGGTGCGGTGGCTCAGGCCTGTAATCCCAGCACTTTGGGAGGCTGAGGTGGGTGGATCACCTGAGGTCAGGAGTTCAACACCAGCCTGGCCAACATGGTGAAACCCCATCTCTACTAAAATACAAAATTAGCTGGGTGTGGTGGTGGGCACCTGAAATCCCAGCTACTTGGGAGGCTGAGGCAGGAGAATTGCTTGAAACCAGGAGGTGGAGGTTGCAGTGAGCTGAGATCATGTCTTTGTACTCCAGCCTGGACAACAGGAGTGAAACTCTGTCCCCCACAACCCCCCGCAAAAGAAAAGGTTTATATGGAGAGGCAAAAGGCTAGTCAGCACAATATAGAAGGAAAACAAAATCAAAGTACTGCCACACCTGACTTCAAGACTTTCTATAAAGCTGCAGTAATCGAGACAGATAATTGGTATAGTCATTGTTGGAAGCAGTATGAAGGTTCCTCAAAAAATTACAATATAAAACTACCATATGATCCAGCAATCCTACCACTGAATATATATTCAAAGAGAATAAAATCTGTGTGTCGAAGAGATATCTGCACTTCCACGTTCATTGCAGCATTATTCTTTCTTCTTTCTTTAGAGGTGGGGTGTCACTGCATTGCCCAGCTTGGTCTCAAAATCCTGGCCTTAAGTGATCTTCTTGCCTTAGCCTCCTGAGTAGCTGGATTACATGTGCGAGCCACCACACCTGGCTGCAGTGTTATTCTCAAGAGCCAAGATATGGAATCAACCTAAGTGTCCATCAATGGATTAGTGGATAAAGAAAATGTGGTATATATACACAATGGGATACTAGTCAGTCAACAACATGAATGAATCCAGAAGACATTACGTTAAGTGAAATAAGCCAGGCACAGAAAAACAAACATGATCTCACATATATGTGGAGTGCAAAAAAAGCCAAACTCATACACATGGAGAGTAAACTGGTAGTTATCAGAGGCTGGGAGGTGGGAAGAGTGGGGAGGGGTAAGCAAATGACACAAAATTTGTTTTCTTTTCTTTTTTTTTCTTTTTTAAGACAGAGTCTTGGCTGGGTGCAGTGGCTCACACTTGTAATCCTAGCACTTTGGGAGGCCGAGGCAGGCAAAGTGCCTGAGCTCAGGAGTTCGAGACCAGCCTGGGTAACACAGTGAAACCTCATCTCTACTAAAATACAAAATAAATTAGCCAGGCATGGTGGCATGCGACTGTAGTCCGAGTTACTTGGGAGGCTGGGGCAGGAGACTTGCTCAAACCCAGGAGGTGGAGGTTGCATTGAGCTGAGATCATGCCACTGCACTCCAGCCTGGGAAATAGAGTGAGACTCTACAAAAAGATAGATTCTCTCTTTGTCACCCAATCTGGAGTGCATTAGCATGATTTTGGCTCATTTGCAGTCTCTGCCTCTTGGGTTCAAGTGATTCTGGTGCCTCAACCTCCCGAGTAGTTGGGGCTATAGGCATGTGACACCACACCCAGCTAGTTTTTGTATTTTTAGTTTCACCATGTTGACCAGTCTGGTCTTGAACTCCTGACCTCAAGTGATCCACCCGCCTTTGCCTCCCAAAGTGCTGGGATTACAGGCATGAGCCACCATGACTGACCAACACAAAAGTTCAATTAGACAGGAAGAATAAGTTTAAGAGATCTATTGTACTTTATGGTGACTAAACTTAGTGACCACATATTGTATATATTTAAAATTATAAGAGAAATTATTTGAAGCATTATTACCACAAAAAGTATTGAGGTAATGTATATATTAATGATTTGCTTTAGCCATTTCACAATGTATACATATATGAAAACAAGATGCTGTACACCCAAATATAACTTTTATCTGTCAACCAAAATAATTTAATTTTGAAAAGACAGTGTGGTATTGGCAAAATAATAGACAAATAGATCAATGAAACAGAATAGAGAGCCAAGAAATAGACCCACGTAAATACAGACAAAGGAGCAAAGACAATACGATGGAGAAAAGACAGTCTTTTCCATAAATGGCACTGGAAAAACTGGACATCCACATGCAAGAAAAGTGAAATGAAAAGAGCTCTCTCAAAAGGTTGTTGTGAAGGTCATCTGTGACAGGAACAAAAAGTGCCCAGCAGGGTCTCTGACAGTTAGCAAACTCCCATATTACTCTAATGACTGGACTGCAATATCCCTTAGCCCCATCTCCATAAAACTTTCCTATGAAGGCTACAATGATTCCTGTCAGTCATGCAGTCCTACTAACCTGCTGGGTAGGATACAATATCGAAGGGGCCAGTGTGCTGCCCTCAGGGGGCTCTGTGGCCTCTTGACCTTGTGGATGATGCTGACCATATGTTCTGCTTGTCCCTGGCTGAAGACAGGCCCCTCCTGCAGAGGTCAGGCATGAATGCACATCTGAGTAATGACTCAAGAATAACAAACATAAATAAATAAACATGATAACATAAAACTAGGTTTCATTTTCTGCTGCTATAATGGAATACCACAAATGGGCAATTTATTTAAAAAGGTATTTCTTATAGTTCTGGAGGCTGGGAAGTCCAAGAGCATGGTATCAGCATCTCGCGGGGGCCTTCCTGCAGCATCATCCCATGGTGAAAGGTAGTAGGGCAAAGGGGCCAAACATACTTTCTGTCAGGAGCCCACTCCCACAATAATGACACTAATCTATTCAACCTAATCAACTCTTAAAGGTGTCCCCTCTTAGTACTATCAGAATAGCAATTAAATGTCAACATGAGTTTTGGTGGGTCACTCAAACTGTCAGAGGCATGTGAACCAGAGCAACTCAGTCTTGATTAGGAGCTGGGTAAAATAAGGCTGAACCCTACTGGGCCACATTCCCAGATGGTTAAGGCATTCTAAGTCACAGGATGAGACAGAAGGTCAGCACAAGATACAAGTCATAAAGACCTTGCCGATAAAATGGGTTGCAGTAAAGAAGCTGGTCAAAACCCACCAAAACCAAGATGTTGATAAGAGTGACCTCTGGTCGTCCTCCTGCTACACTCCCACCAGCACCATGACAGTTTACAAATGCCATGGCAACGACAGGAAGTTACCCTACATGGTCTAAAAAGGGGAGGCATAAATAACGCACCCCTTGTTTAGCATTTCATCAAGAAATAACCATAAAGATGGGCAACCAGCAGCCCTCAGGGCTGCTGTCGATGGAGTAGCCATTCTTCTGTTCTTTCACTTTCCTGATAAACTTGCTTCACTTTACTCTGTGGACTTGTCCTGAATTCTTTCTTGTGCAAGATCCAAGAGCCCTCTCTTGGGGTCTGAATCGAGACTCCTTTCCTGTAACAAAATCTTAGCATTAGGTAATCTGTGGTTTACGGTTTTCTTTGTTTGTTTGTTTGTTTGTTTGTTTTTTGAGACAGAGTTTCTGCTCTTGTTGCCCAGGCTAGAGTACAGTGGCACGATCTTGGCTCACTGCAACCTCTGCCTCCTGGGTTCAAGCAATTCTCCAACCTTAGCTTCCTGAGTAACTGGGATTACAGGCATGTGCCACCACACCTGGCTAATTTTGTATTTTTGGTAGAGTTGGGGTTTCACCATGTTGGTCAGGCTGGTCTTGAACTCCCTACCTCAGGTTGATTCTCCCGCCTTGGCCTCCCAAAATGCTGGGATTACAGGTGTCAGCCACTGAGCCCAGGCTCGTTTATGTATATTTATCTTTATTCCTACATTTCCATGCTTATGAGATTCACAGCTCATCCAATAGACTTGAACTGATCCAATGCACAGCACTTTCTTAAGTTCTTACAGATGAACAAAGCCAAAATTCACAGATTCTATTCATTTATGGCTTAGGGCTACCTGTTGTAAATTATTGGGGGCCAGTCTATTTTGGAGTTCATAACCTAAAGCAGAAGCTCAGGTAGCTAATATGTTACTTTCATGAAGGACTGTTTTAAGTGTATCATTTCAATTGTCTTGCAGAAGCCTCATTTGTTCTGTTAGATACAGTAAGTTCTCCTTCAAAGGTTCAGCTTCTTCAGCTTCCTTGTTCTTTGTTCTCTATTCCTA